>NC_043003.1:116108956-116161456 GCF_006345805.1 Octopus sinensis
GGAATTTAACCCTGCAACAGACTCATGTAGCGTTCATGGAGGGTGCTGCAATCACAGGCTCTTATTGCCATGGAGGGTAAAACTCTGTCCTTTTGTATCCAAAGTTCCTTGACACACCTACGTTGAAGTATTTTGGAAATGATTAGGCTGAGTGAGAACAATTATAGAGTGCATGATGTCGACTTTTGACGTTCCTAAGATGCCCAGTTATTCGAATTTTATATATATCCATTCATTTTTATGCTGTGAGAGAAAAGGTAGATCGATATAAACTATACAAGATCTTGTTGTCCATCAAATATACGTTTGAATTCATAACAGACTACCATGCTTTCAATATATATCAACTTTTATACGTAACTTATTTTGAAGTGGTTAAGTTCAATAGAGATTTCCTGTAACGCAATGTTTTATCTATCAGAAAATATGTCTATATTCTCTAGAAGGAAAAGAAAGTGACGTATTGATAATTCCATCTTTGAGACATATGATTAGTAATGTAGAGAACAGCCGCAATTCTAGATACAAAAACGATCTCCGTAAAAGAATTATGAGATGTATGATCGTATAATCCAAACTATTCGGTAAAATGTCATTGGAATTCAGACTGATCGTTGCAGTGTCATACTGTGGCTGATATTAATTTCGCTACGTCATAAGTTCAAGAAGAAGATCAATATGATTAATGTAGACTTAGGCAAGCATATATTGAAGTGAATCAGAGAAAGAAACTTCAACGTACAAATCTCTTGCGCAATATAATAATCCCTATACAAGGTAATAACTCATGCATTTTATACGTGTGTGTGTTTGTGTACGCATGTGCGTGTATGCATGTATACCTACGCACATATATACACGAAAATGTAAACGCATATGCGCACAAACACGTGGATACATATATACGAATATATATATATATATATATATATATATATATATATATATATATATATATATTATATATATATATATGTATATATTAATAAATCATGTAAATGTATGTCGTATCAGTTCCGTCATTCAGTGTTCCAGTTGCATCAACTGATATATATATATTTATTGACTGAAGAACCTGGGTAGTCGGCAGATATTTGTAAACTTGGTATCATCCATGGCGAGAAACAACATCAGAATTTATGCCAGCACTCCCTACAGAATTACAGGTATGTACCTACAATAGACATTTATTGTGTCAGTATACTCACTTTTACACCACCACAACTAATTCAAATTCAATTTTATACTGAGAAAAATACTTTACAGAAGATTTTTCGAAGTGCACTTCAAACATGGAGAAAAAAGATCCATAATTATTAGTTCAATGTACATATGCTAATATATACATACATACATACATATGTGTATATATTTGTGTTTGTGTGTGTGTGTTTGTTTTTGTATATTTATATATGTATATATATATATATAAATATATATATATATATATATTTGTTTCCTGTCCCAGCTTGACACACGCGTTCGCCACAACAATCTTGTTTAGGCTCAGCAGCCCTTCCTGTTTGATTTCACTGTCCTGTTTGTGTTATCAAATTGAACTTTCCGCAAAATCCCAAAAGCGTGTATTGTTGTTAAATGCTCGAAATACGAGACTAGAGCAACAGCGAACAACTGATGAAGGGTCGTTATTTAATGTGATTTGTTTTCTCTTTCATTTGTGTATTTCGTTGTTCGAAAGAATAGTTCATGTTCCAGGTGCTGGTGCTTCGTAATTTTTTTTTGTTGTACACGTTTCGTGACGTCCTGTGCCCACATATGCATATATATATATATATACGTATATATATAAATATGTACATATACGTATGTATATATGTATATATATATATATATATATATATATGTGTGTGTGTGTGTGTGTGTGTATATATATATATGTGTGTGTATGTATATATATATATATTAATATATATATATATACTCTCTTTTACTCTTTTACTTGTTTCAGTCATTTGACTGCGGCCATGCTGGAGCACCGCCTTTAATCGAGCAACTCCATTCCGGGATTTATTCTTTTGTAAGCCCAGTACTTATTTTATCGGTCTCTTTTGCCGAACCGCTAAGTAACGGGGACATAAACACACCAGCATCGGTTGTCAAGCAATGCTAGAGGGACAAATACAGACACACAAACACGCACACGCATATATATATATATATATATATTAATTTTATTTTTTTATTTACATTATATATACAGAGATAGATATGTTTCTTTATTAGCCACACAGGGCTGCACACAGAGAGAACAAATTACAAGGTAGAGCTTTTCTTTTGGGGGGTAAAAAAGAGGGGGTTGGTTTTCAATCAAAGGGGATCGTAAAAGGAAAGAAAGAGAACAAAAAAAGGGGAGGATTTAAAAAAAAGGGGGGGGGGAGAAAAGGGAGAGGAAAAAAAAAGTTGATTAATAGGGATCGTAATCACAGAAATGTCAATATGAAGTGAAAAGGGGAGGACAGGTGAGGTTTACCTGTGGAAAGAAAAGCCTACAGAAAAGACCACGGTAACCTCGGTCAATGAAGTCACATGTTATATTTCTTTTTTTTGCAAATAAGCAACTCTCTGTATTAATTTTTACGGTTCATAGAATCATAGTCAAGGTGGCTTCGTCATTCATACGTGCAATTCTTGCTACATTCACCCATCTTTTTTAAAACATTAACTAGACAAAACTTGCCTCTCTACTCTCACTTTCCTCTTCAAGTGATACTTGAAGAAGTTAGATAGATAGATAGAGGACATTTATAGAAAAATAAAGCGTAGTCAGGTGCATTAGTGTGACGCTTTGACAAATGATAAATGAAAAAGCCTTTCATATTTCGAGCCCACGCTCTTCAGCAGATGGTAATAAGAGTAAAAAAGTGAGAATGAAAACATAAGTTGTACACTTAGCGGTCATGTATGGCGACTGATTAGAAAAAGGAGTTTGGAAGACGAGGTTGGAAGAAAGGGAGATAATAAAGTGACAATGACCCCCAAGGGAAGGTGCTCGTGCATGCGTGTGTATATGAGAATGGTGTATATAGTATGTGTAAGTCTGTGTAAATAGGAGCCAGTGACTTTCTCAAGTCTTTCACAAGTCTGAGTGTGTGAGTGTGTAAGTGTGTGTATGTGTGCGTCTGTAAAGTGTGGCTGGTCATATCGTGGTATGCGTGGTGACGTTAATGAGGATTGTGTGTAGATGTGAGCGTGCGGATGATAGTTATGGTGTGGGTGCAGGGAAGTGGTCATGACTAGTGTGGGTTGAGTGATGTGAGGGGCTGTGAAGTGTTGGTATGGGTTATGGAGTGGGTAACAAGGGAGAGAGGAGGTGGGTAGTAGCTCAGTGACTTTAACAAGCCCTGGTGTGTAAAAATGCGTGCGTCTGTAATGTGTGATTACTCATATAGTGGTATGTGTGGTGTCGCCATTGAAGATTGCGTGTGGGTGTGCCGATGTGTGAGTGTATGGATGATGGTGTGCGGTGTGGGTGCAGGGATGTGGTCAGTTCTAGTGTGTGTGTGGAGTGGTGTAGGGTGGTGTGGGTTGGTGCGGTGTGGGTTATGGTGTGGGACGGGTTAGGGTGTTTTTAGGGGCGGGGGTATGAAGGAAGAGAAGAGGTGGCTAGGTATAAACAAAGGAAGTAGATGTCAGGTGAAAAGAGGAAGTAAGTGTCAGATGAAGAGAGAAGGGGAGAGTTAGATGAAGAGGGGAGGGAAGTAGAGCCCATGTGGCGCAAAGGTGAGAAGAAAGAAGATTAATTCCAGTTCACCACGAAGACAATCCGAACACAGATTGTTGTGGTGAATGACAAGCAGAGCGGAAATAGCGCGAGACCGGTGTCTTGGAGATGTTCCACGAACCGGTCAACCAAGCGGCGTCCCGTTTGACCGTTGTAAACAGAAGGGCAGAAAGAGGAGATGCAGTAAATGACGTTGTAAGGAGGATAGTGTTAGAGAGATAGGGGAAAGTAAGGCAGCGTAGGAAAGTGCAGGAGAACAAGTCAAGCTGGACAAGGTCACGCAGATTGTGGGCTCTTTGAAGGAAGGAAGGAGCAGATTGGGGAAGATGTGCGAGTTGGGGTTGGGACTGTAGTCGCCGGAGGCTCGGAGAATGGTGCTTTGGAGGAGCAGGCTGGAGGGGTGGTAGGTGTGGGGAAACGGAAGACGAGCAACTGTGGGGAGGGTGCGGAGAGAAACAGCAGAAGCACGGTCGAGGGATCGTGCTCCGGCAAGGGCAGTGTGGATAGTGGAGGGGTATATATATATAAATATATTTCTACATAAGCAACCTCGGATATATAGAAATATATATAACCAGATGTAATGGGCAGCTTTGTTCTGTGCGGCGATGGGATCTTACTGCGAAGCGACATTGTTTATGCTCATACTTGAGTGTATGTGAATATTTTGCACCATCTGCGTAAATTATAGAATTTCCTTATTTAAATCCAAGTTTGTACAAGGGTTATGTCCTCATGGTCACCCGTAATCTGAATAGGCATGAGCTCGAAAGGCTTAGGAAGGGTCTTATTGGATTCTTCCAAAGAGGGACTTAACAATTACAGTTGACACGAACCTGTAGAGTTAGCTGTTTCGATATCAATTTCGATTTGTGATCTAAAAATGTTACATCATGATGCATATCTAATGAAATGCTATTTTGTATCACCAAATAGTCAAATCACCCGCGCTCTATTCTTATAAATATCGTTATCAATATAGGTAAGTCTACTTTCTCTTTTACATGGGACGGGGCAGCCTCGATGGATGCCTCCCCATATTATAATGATGCACCAAGTAATAGCAGATTCTCAGAGAAGATTCACTATGTTGCTAGTGGAAATAGTCCCAGAAGGTTTCGCGTAACTACAAATAGAAAATGAATGTGGTATAATCCAGCATTTAGCACTGGCGTTAGAACTAATGTATGCAGAAGATCTTAAAACTTAGTATCGAGACATTTTCCAAATGACTATTAAACATCACAGAATCTTCGACTGAAGACCTAGTTGGTCAAGCTTTATCAACTTGCACAATATCAATATTATCAATAAAATTAACGTAACTGTTGACGAACCTAAGTGTAATTCAAAGTCCCAGGAAGTTGCCCTTTTGAAAGGTAATTGTCTAATTAAAAGCGTTGTGTATAGAGCTAAGGTAGAGAATGACAATACCTATACAGTTGACATAGGAGACAGCTTCAAAACATAACTTCACCCGAGACTTTGGCAACGAGCCTAGCTATGCACGTAAGGCAATTAAAAGAAGCTTGCTCTGTCTAATTTAATATATATTGCTCTATTTTTGACTAAGCAACTCTTCCAGATATGACTTGTGCAGAAACTCTATGAGTTGTCCGTTGTGTTTAAGTGAAACGTAACTCATATTATTCCAAAACAAATTTGCATTCACCCGCAAAACGGAGATCTTGAATTTCTGCAGACACGCATCTAAATTCTTTTGTACTACCAATCGATTCCTTATGCGTAGACCATATAAGCTTCACCAAATATTATCTATGTTTTAAAATAACTCAGTTCTTTGATACAATTCGAGATTTCGTTGGCATTGAAGCGTGATTCCCCATTTTTTAAAAATCTTCCTCGCAGTATAAACTAACCAGGCTTTCACGTAGATTCTATGACTATACTACTATCATACACCCCTATACAGAATATAAATTCATTTACAGAATATCTACTGAGATTATTAGGCCACGAAAGCAGTTCTGATAGCTTTCAAAATAGTCTTTGTCTCTGAAACTCTTAAAAACAACTGTGTGCACTAAACGCTTGAATTGAAATGTGGATTCAAAAAGTTGAAGATTAATACTTTCGATAGATAAGTAACTGATTTCCGAAATTTTACCTCAAATTCAAATTACAAACGGATTGTAAATTTTTTTACGAAAATATAAAATCAAAATGTTATATCAGTGATATCATAATCTGTTACTTAGTTATTTTTTATATTTTACTGGACTGCGTATGAAAGGATGAAATGAGAGAATAGATTTGTTTGATATTTTTTTAATATTTATCACTTCTGGTCATTTAATTTTCTCTGTGTCAAGTTGACACGCATCAGAGAATATAGGTAAGGGGGTTAATTCACTATCGGCAGTAAAGCATTGAAGATGACACCTGATCTATACGTCATTGAGTATATGTGTCGGTTTCTGTGATGTGGTGTTTGTGTGTGTATGTGTATGTGTGTGGTGTGTGGGGCTTTGAGTGTGTGTGTGTACAGATATATGTATAAACGTGTTAGCGCAGATGTGCTTATATGCTATGGGTATGTTTATACGTATGTATGCGTATATATGTGTGCTAGTTTATGAATGTATGTTCGTGTCAGTGTGTGTGTGTGTGTGTAAGCATGTGCTACATGACGGAAGCTACATGTGAAGGGAGTCTTGGGAATTTGGATTCTTGTTCAATAAACATTTTTTCTCAAACGAAGTCGTCTTTTTGAAGTAACCGTAATGCGAAACGGTAACTTTGTGAGAAAATATCTTTCAAGAATGGAATTTCACTTGTTTGATATACTTTTGCATTTCCAGCTTCCGGGAAGACAATTTACTCAATGTTAACTTAACACACTTCCTAGAAAAAATGCAAGCTGGTAAATTCACATAGAATATTAAAAGAAAAGATGGTAAGTCGTTTCATTTTGGGACATGCTATGAAATACATGCATATATGCGTACTTACTCATATGCATTCAAAGGAACACACACACAGACACACATATATGTGTGTATGCATGTATGCTGTATGCATGTGTGTGTGTGCATATGTATAATGAGTGTCTGCAAGTGATGCCTTCAGATATCTACTAATATAAACTAAATGCTTGTTTTAACTAAGGAAGAATTCAATAACGCAACTCAGTGCTCAACTACAATATCAAAGTCTTCAGATATACGTCCCCTGATGGGGAGGAGGCTTTCTTAATTAACAGTGCCTGTTACGGTGCGAATGCGTACATCAAATACTTACAATATATTTTAGACGCATAATCTCACGCATATCCCCTTTTCGATTCTCCACGGAAATGGCACTGAATAAATAAGTGAATATGTTTGGTAAATGGACTGATGAAGATTCTGAGTAATCAAAAGTAATGAGAATAAAGCATTAAATGAGGTTAAAACTCTGGGTAATTATTTATTCAACAATAATCTTTATTGCTCTACTATTAGTCATTTTATTAATTTTAATACTTCTTATTTCTCTTATTCATACAAGAAATATAGAAATGCAATTTCCATTCGACGGCTTTTATGTTCTTTTGATATTTATTATAAGTATACAGCAAATTGTGATATGTTCATTGCGGCGGCGGCTTCGCTTATGATGCTCATTACTTGTTATTGATGTTCACTTCAGCATTTAATATTGATATACCTAATCTCTGCTTTTCTATGATATTCTGTATGTGTTTGACTTTGTTGTTTGCGCTTGTAATATTTCTTTTCGATGAATTTGGTTTATTGTATTTTCATGGCTCCGCGATTAATTAACATATTGATAGATTCCTCGCTCTCATGTACAAACACACGCACACATACACGCCAATTCGCTTACAGACATATATATATATAAAGAAATATTCACGTGTATACATATATATAAACAGAATCTATACATATATATACACATATATATACAGATAAATACATATAAATATCTACTTATATTTAGTTTATATATATACACACTGGTATATATGGTATATATACATATATATATATATTTATATATATATATGTATATATATTTCTGAGTTTTATTAAAGTGGTAGAATTTAAAGACAAAGCTTAAATTATGGAAGCTAAATACACACACACCCGCACGCACACACATATGCACACACACGCACACGCACACAAAGGTATATATATATTACACGTATATATAACATATATATTTATATATATGTGTGTGTGTGTGTGTGTGCGTATGTATATATATATGTGTGCGTGTATGTGTGTATGTGTGTCTGTGTGTGCGTGTGTGCATCTGTGTGTCTGTGTGTGTGTATTTAGCGTCCATAATTTAAACTTTGTGATATTCGACCCCTTTATTAACACTTAGAAATCTAAGCTAACCCGAGGTTATATTCAAAAGTTTTTCAAGGTACAGCACATCTACTAGAAACTAATATCTCCCAATTTCCTGTCATATCCGAGCAGAGTACACAAGTACCCAAAATTAATCAATCCAAATATCGAACATAGCACGCTTGCGATTGGGCAAGTGTTTGATGCCATAATCTTCAGACTATTCCAGCCTTTTTTTATAGAAATTCATAGACGAAATAATTTTTAAAAGACCACAATGGCAAACATATATGTGCATATGCGTTTGTGTGCGTATAGCCTGATATTTCAAGCATCGGGATGAGAATAGAGAGTAAGTTTGTATACAAACAAAATAGACTTTTATCCTAAGCCATAGTTATTTCTGTTTTTGTAATATCTCTTGTCTGTCTAACGACCTCTCACTCACTTTCTCTCTCTCACTCCCTTTCGTTACATTCCTTCATAAATATATTCAAGACACCCAGGCAATATACAGTAAAAAAAAATAAACAAATGTGCGGATCTTTTCTGCTTGAACGGCACTTTTTCTAGCGGTGTCATATGAAATTTACACCCATAATTATGAACCTAGTATCGATCTATTGCATTTCAATCTGTTTTACGGTTAGGGTTAGGGTTAGGGTTTGGGTTAGGGGTGGGGGAAGGGTATCTTATTTCTTCACAAATGTAAATAAACCCAATCTGTTTCTTAAACGAGGGACATATTCATAATGTTTTTACTTCAATACACGTCAGTGATTGGTTGAAATTGCAGAAATTGAAGAAAAACAACAACAAATATCTTACAAACTATAGAATTTTCTCAATAAGGCCAAGAGAAAAAGATGTTTTATAAACACATTCTACCATTATACGAAGTTTATATTTTCTTAGTTACCTAGAAATTATGTTGAAAACTGCCGTGCAGACCGAAAAGATCCCACTTTCGTTACATTCTTTCATAAATATATTCAAAACACCCAGGCAATATATAGTAAAAAAGAATGAATAAATGTGCTACACATTATACAATTTTATATATCTGTCACCTTAAAACATCTCAAGACGCAATTCCGACTAATTTCATATTTCTGAGGAATCTCGTAAAAGCGAATACGCGTTGCCCACAAGACAGCGTTTCAATTTAACGTTCGGTTGCTTATTTTTTTTTACATATAAATGGTTCGTTTTAGCTCTTTACTTTTCTCATTTTCTTTTGTTTATCATCCTTACTTTTTCAGTCGTAAAATTAAAGTAATCTGTTTTGACGGAATTGCGTACCTCGTAAATCAAAGCTAATAGATGGAACCTGTATATAGGTACATAATTTTCCCATCATTTTGCCATCGTCTAATATCCATGCAAGTGTTGTTGTTGAAGGAATTATGTTTATTTGTATATGCGTATTGAAATTCAATTACACACACACACACAAATATATATATATATATATATATATATATATACCCATCCCCACATATTTACACCTACACATACATACACATGTCACATCACAACACACCACTCACACCACACACATCCCCACATCTCCTCACCTACACATACACACACGTCTAGACCACCAGCCCTCTTTCACACGCACATACATACTCTTTTATACACACACGCACCTTTGTGTTGGGGCCACCTTCGTATTGGAAGTCATTTGATCCTGTTATCTCCCCTACTGTCCCTCTCGCGTCTGACCATTGTCCGAAGTCAAGACGCCATGATAGATCGTTAGCTACAACACGCATTTTTTTCTCTCCTTGTTTTTTTCTGTGTATCTCTCTGTCGAAGAGCGTAAGCTCGAAACGTAAAATACTTTTTCTATTCCTCATCGCTATACTAATACATTTGTTTGTTTGTACTCCACCTGCGTTCGTCTTTTGTTTATTTTCGTAAACTTTCCCTTTATATATATATATATATATAGATATATGCATACATATATACATATATATATACATATATATATATATATATATATATATTATATATATATATATATATATATATATATATATATATATATATATATATATACTTTATTTAAAGCAGCAGAAAATTCAACAAAATCTGTTACTCTGAGTTTCTCGTTGCCGTTCATCAGACAGTTTTTGCTAGAATGGAACCGATATATCAATTCAATTGAATTGATATATCGGTTCCATTCTAGCAAAAACTGTCTGATGAACGGCAACGAGAAACTCAGAGTAACAGATTTTGTTGAATTTTCTGCTGCTTTAAATAAGCATATTACTCTACCACTGGTATTTGAGTACTCTTTTTTCCACCTTGTTTCACATTTATGTGTTTACTCCGGTATATATATATATATATATATATATATATATATATATATATATATATATATATATCTGTGTGTGTGAAGGCGCATTCCTTAGTGGTTAGAGCGACGAGCTTATGACTGTGAGATTCTGAGTTCGATTCCTGAACCGGACTGCTTGTTGTTTGCTTGAGCAAGAGACATTGTTTTACTATAATTAGTAGTTGTTGATATATATATATATATATATATAACAAAGTGAAGTTGTAAGGTACCGTACGAGTGGAAATATATATATGAAAGAAGGTTTGAAAGTGCAATTTTAAAGATGTTTATTCGCTTGATCGGTTACATCTCTGGTTATATATCTACTTCCTAGGTTACAGTTATTGTATCATACTTTGAGATTGTCTGGACTAACATCTCCGCTGAAAGCCGTTGACATTAAAGTGTAAAAAGAAAATGATTTCGTTTTTGTAATTTAGTCAGCCCAGTCATATAGCAGATGAACACGTTCAGTATAGAAAGACAATGGCATCTTACAAGGTCTTCATTGCACAAATTTATTTATTCAACTCTGAAGAGAACGCAGTAAGTTACAAAAGATGATGGAAGCTGTTCATTATTTTTAGAGTCTATGAAGAGGAATAGTTGAATTTTCACGCACACGATCATGTATATATATTTACATATCCTCTGTGTGTGTGTGTGTGTGTGTTTGAGTGTGCTTGTGTCTGTGTGTGTGTGTGTGTGTGTGCACACATAATTAAGTGTAGTTAATAAATATTTATGAATATATTGCATACGCTCTCCAGCATGACCGCAACCGCATGGTTGACACGAGTTAAAGTATAAAAGAGAACTACAATAAATAGATGCCAATATATATATATTGAAGTAAATCTTCAAGTATATACGGGGAAACTAAGGAAGTGTGCGTGTGCGTGTGTGTGTGTGTAATTGTAGTCTTGAGCACTCATCATAATTCGAATGCAGTGTAGGTAATTCAGAATATTATTTTCAGACTGAGGGCCATGGGAGAAGCGCGGAGAAGCCCTCAAGTTGGATCCGGTCTAGGAGGAACAAAGGCCAACATCGTACGGCTTAATTTGCCTCAGTTCAAGCAAGTGCCAGATTGGGTAGTCGTGTAGGCCTGCGCCTCTGGACTGAAAATCGCCACTCGTGAACAACTGCCCTATGATAATTTGAACCGAAATAATCTCCAAAATACGATTTAAATTTGATTCTTGCTAAAAGAAAAATTCCTGCAAATTCAGTAAACATCTTGGCCATTACTAAACGTTTGTGTGTTACACCATGCTAAATGCGCCTTCCTTTACGCTCGAAATATAGGCCATGGATGAATTTGCATGCTTTGATCAACCTTTTATAAGTAATCAAGTCTATGGTTTAAAGCTTAAATTCATATCTGCTTAGGCGTGCAATTTTTATCTCACAATTTCTAATTATTCTTTATTTCGTCTTTTTTTGTCCTTTATGGACATTAGACCATAGAAACAAGTGGAACTAGAAAGCACATAATTTAGTTACAGGTTATTGTAGATATATATATATACGTACAATTATACTTTAAGAGCGATTTGATGTATTTGAAAAGCATAATAATAATATCTGTCATAGACATCATCTGATGAATTTGATCTCTATGGAGATATCTTTTGAATAATGCAAAATGTGGCCTATGCATAACACATAACATGATAAATTATACTAACCAATATTTTGAAATGTAAATGTATTATATTGAAATGTTGAAGATATTCTGGAAATAGTAGGAAAAATATGAAATATTTGATGTTGCGTAGACAGATTGACAGTAATCTTAGTTTCTGATGCACTTGGAGACAGTTAAAAGCAAAATGTTTGAGCTAAAAGGAATAAATATAAAGGAATATAATTATTTGTCCTACAGGTATGTCTATAACATGTATTAAAACTTCTTTGGAACTTGGTATCTTAAAATTGTATCGAATCTAACCTTACACGTATGCACGCACATAAATACATAAGCAAATATTTATATATAAGCGGGTGAATTAATGTATATGTGCATGAATGTGAGGCTGCATGGCTCAGTGGTTAGAGAATCGGGCTCAAACCATGAGGTAGCGAGTTCGATTCCCGGACCGTGCTGTGTATTGTTTTCTTGAGCAAGATACTTCATTTCATGCTGCTGCAGATAACTCAGCCATAGAAATTACTTGCGACGTTGTCACTGCTTGGCAAGCTGTGTCGTCATTTACGTTTATCTGGGACAATATAGGTAACGCGGACAGGGGAAGCTATAACCCTTTGACTGCTATTTCTAAATTCGGTATGTGGTAAGGCAACTCGTTGCTAAACCCTTATTGCTTAGTATTACTTAAATTTTCCTCGAATGAGGCTTTTACATGCCGAAGACTACTTGGTGTAATTGATAATTTTTCCAACTTATTAATTTCACCCTTCATTATTACGGATAACCATATTTTATCTCAGTAGATGACCACAGCATCTTGTTTTGGCTACACGCGGGTGGGAAGGGGCTGTTGACACAATCGTTTCATTCACAAATTGAATTCGGTGATACCAGTTGCGGATTCTAGCTCGCTCTGATACTGAGTTGAGTTGGTGCCTTCTGGTATCTCAAAATTCAATATATAATCATTTATGATTATAGTATTCTACGCTGAAGAGAAAGAAGTTTCGGTAAGATAGAATTATTTAATATTTAATATTTAATTCTTATGCTTTCCTAAAAACTTGATTTCGAAACGTACGTCCGTGGATAACTAAAAAAATGTATGATAGATTGCAGTCAATTCATTCTCTCTTACCTGTTTGTGTCTGCCTTCCAAATGCTGTTTTTACTGAGATCTCCCTTTTTAGTAGAAGAAATAGCTATAACCCTTTGACTGCTATTTCTAAATTCGGTATGTGGTAAGGCAACTCGTTGCTAAACCCTTATTGCTTAGTATTACTTAATTTTCCTCGAATGAGGCTTTTACATGCCGAAGACTACTTGGTGTAATTGATAATTTTTAATTTTTCCAACTTAATTATTTCACCCTTCATTATTACGGATAACCATATTTTATCTCAGTAGATGACCACAGCATCTTGTTTTGGCTACACGCGGTGGGAAGGGGCTGTTGACACAATCGTTTCATTCACAATTGAATTCGGTGATACCAGTTGCGGATTCTAGCTCGCTCTCATACTGAGTTGAGTTGGTGCCTTCTGGTATCTCAAAATTCAATATATAATCATTTATGATTATAGTATTCTACGCTGAAGAGAAAGAAGTTTCGGTAAGATAGAATTATTTAATATTTAATATTTAATTCTTATGCTTTCCTAAAAACTTGATTTCGAAACGTACGTCCGTGGATAACTAAAAAAATGTATGATAGATTGAAGTCAATTCATTCTCTCTTACCTGTTTGTGTCTGCCTTCCAAATGCTGTTTTTACTGAGATCTCCCTTTTTAGTAGAAGAAATAGCTATAACCCTTTGACTGCTATTTCTAAATTCGGTATGTGGTAAGGCAACTCGTTGCTAAACCCTTATTGCTTAGTATTACTTAATTTTCCTCGAATGAGGCTTTTACATGCCGAAGACTACTTGGTGTAATTGATAATTTTTCCAACTTAATTAATTTCACCCTTCATTATTACGGATAACCATATTTTATCTCAGTAGATGACCACAGCATCTTGTTTTGGCTACACGCGGGTGGGAAGGGGCTGTTGACACAATCGTTTCATTCACAATTGAATTCGGTGATACCAGTTGCGGATTCTAGCTCGCTCTCATACTGAGTTGAGTTGGTGCCTTCTGGTATCTCAAAATTCAATATATAATCATTTATGATTATAGTATTCTACGCTGAAGAGAAAAGAAGTTCGGTAAGATAGAATTATTTAATATTTAATATTTAATTCTTATGCTTTCCTAAAAACTTGATTTCGAAACGTACGTCCGTGATAACTAAAAAAATGTATGATAGATTGCAGTCAATTCATTCTCTCTTACCTGTTTGTGTCTGCCTTCCAAATGCTGTTTTTACTGAGATCTCCCTTTTTAGTAGAAGAAATAGCTATAACCCTTTGACTGCTATTTCTAAATTCGGTATGTGGTAAGGCAACTCGTTGCTAAACCCTTATTGCTTAGTATTACTTAAATTTTCCTCGAATGAGGCTTTTACATGCCGAAGACTACTTGGTGTAATTGATAATTTTTCCAACTTAATTAATTTCACCCTTCATTATTACGGATAACCATATTTTATCTCAGTAGATGACCACAGCATCTTGTTTTGGCTACACGCGGGTGGGAAGGGGCTGTTGACACAATCGTTTCATTCACAAATTGAATTCGGTGATACCAGTTGCGGATTCTAGCTCGCTCTCATACTGAGTTGAGTTGGTGCCTTCTGGTATCTCAAAATTCAATATATAATCATTTATGATTATAGTATTCTACGCTGAAGAGAAAAGAAGTTTCGGTAAGATAGAATTATTTAATATTTAATATTTAATTCTTATGCTTTCCTAAAAACTTGATTTCGAAACGTACGTCCGTGGATAACTAAAAAAATGTATGATAGATTGCAGTCAATTCATTCTCTCTTACCTGTTTGTGTCTGCCTTCCAAATGCTGTTTTTACTGAGATCTCCCTTTTTAGTAGAAGAAATAGCTATAACCCTTTGACTGCTATTTCTAATTCGGTATGTGGTAAGGCAACTCGTTGCTAAACCCTTATTGCTTAGTATTACTTAAATTTTCTTCGAATGAGGCTTTTACATGCCGAAGACTACTTGGTGTAATTGATAATTTTTCCAACTTAATTAATTTCACCCTTCATTATTACGGATAACCATATTTTATCTCAGTAGATGACCACAGCATCTTGTTTTGGCTACACGCGGGTGGGAAGGGGCTGTTAACACAATCGTTTCATTCACAAATTGAATTCGGTGATACCAGTTGCGGATTCTAGCTCGCTCTCATACTGAGTTGAGTTGGTGCCTTCTGGTATCTCAAAATTCAATATATAATCATTTATGATTATAGTATTCTACGCTGAAGAGAAAAGAAGTTTCGGTAAGATAGAATTATTTAATATTTAATATTTAATTCTTATGCTTTCCTAAAACTTGATTTCGAAACGTACGTCCGTGGATAACTAAAAAAATGTATGATAGATTGCAGTCAATTCATTCTCTCTTACCTGTTTGTGTCTGCCTTCCAAATACTGTTTTTACTGAGATCTCCCTTTTTAGTAGAAGAAATAGCTATAACCCTTTGACTGCTATTTCTAAATTCGGTATGTGATAAGGCAACTCGTTGCTAAACCCTTATTGCTTAGTATTACTTAAATTTTCCTCGAATGAGGCTTTTACATGCCGAAGACTACTGGTGTAATTGATAATTTTTCCAACTTAATTAATTTCACCCTTCATTATTACGGATAACCATATTTTATCTCAGTAGATGACCACAGCATCTTGTTTTGGCTACACGCGGGTGGGAGGGGCTGTTGACACAATCGTTTCATTCACAAATGAATTCGGTGATACCAGTGCGGATTCTAGCTCGCTCTCATACTGAGTTGAGTTGGTGCCTTCTGGTATCTCAAAATTCAATATATAATCATTTATGATTATAGTATTCTACGCTGAAGAGAAAAGAAGTTTCGGTAAGATAGAATTATTTAATATTTATATTTAATTCTTATGCTTTCCTAAAAACTTGATTTCGAAACGTACGTCCGTGGATAACTAAAAAAATGTATGATAGATTGCAGTCAATTCATTCTCTCTTACCTGTTTGTGTCTGCCTTCCAAATGCTGTTTTTACTGAGATCTCCCTTTTTAGTAGAAGAAATAGCTATAACCCTTTGACTGCTATTCTAAATTCGGTATGTGGTAAGGCAACTCGTTGCTAAACCCTTATTGCTTAGTATTACTTAAATTTTCCTCGAATGAGGCTTTTACATGCCGAAGACTACTTGGTGTAATTGATAATTGTTCCAACTTAATTAATTTCACCCTTCATTATTACGGATAACCATATTTTATCTCAGTAGATGACCACAGCATCTTGTTTTGGCTACACGCGGTGGGAAGGGGCTGTTGACACAATCGTTTCATTCACAAATTGAATTCGGTGATACCAGTTGCGGATTCTAGCTCGCTCTGATACTGAGTTGAGTTGTGTGGTGCCTTCTGGTAATCAAAATCAATATATATCATTTATGCTATATTTCTGAATTCTACGCTGAGAGAAAAGAATTTCGGTAAGATAGAATTATTTAATATTTAATATTTAATTCTTATGCTTTCCTAAAACTTGATTTCGAAACGTACGTCCGTGGATAACTAAAAAAATGTATGATAGATTGCAGTCAATTCATTCTCTCTTACCTGTTGTGTCTGCCTTCCAATGCTGTTTTTACTGAGATCTCCCTTTTTAGTAGAAGAAATAGCTATAACCCTTTGACTGCTATTTCTAAATTCGGTATGTGGTAAGGCAACTCGTTGCTAAACCCTTATTGCTAGTATTACTTAAATTTTCCTCGAATGAGGCTTTTACATGCCGAAGACTACTTGGTGTAATTGATAATTTTTCCAACTTAATTAATTTCACCCTTCATTATTACGGATAACCATATTTTATCTCAGTAGATGACCACAGCATATTGTTTTGGCTACACGCGGGTGGGAAGGGGCTGTTGACACAATCGTTTCATTCACAAATTGAATTCGGTGATACCATTTGCGGATTCTAGCTCGCTCCATACTGAGTTGAGTTGGTGCCTCTTCTGTATCTCAAAATTCAATATATATCATTTATGATTATAGTATTCTACGCTGAAGAGAAAAGAAGTTTCGGTAAGATAGAATTATTTATATTTAATATTTAATTCTTATGCTTTCCTAAAAACTTGATTTCGAAACGTCGTCCGTGGATACTAAAAAAATGTATGATAGATGCAGTCAATTCATTCTCTCTTACCTGTTTGTGTCTGCCTTCCAAATGCTGTTTTTACTGAGATCTCCCTTTTTAGTAGAAGAAATAGCTATAACCCTTTGACTGCTATTTCTAAATTCGGTATGTGGTAAGGCAACTCGTTGCTAAACCCTTATTGCTTAGTATTACTTAAATTTTCCTCGAATGAGGCTTTTACATGCCGAAGACTACTGTGTAATTGATAATTTTTCCAACTTAATTAATTTCACCCTTCATTATTACGGATAACCATATTTTATCTCAGTAGATGACCACAGCATCTTGTTTTGGCTACACGCGGGTGGGAAGGGGCTGTTGACACAATCGTTTCATTCACAAATTGAATTCGGTGATACCAGTTGCGGATTCTAGCTCGCTCTCATACTGAGTTGAGTTGGTGCCTTCTGGTATCTCAAAATTCAATATATAATCATTTATGATTATAGTATTCTACGCTGAAGAGAAAAGAAGTTTCGGTAAGATAGAATTATTTATATTTAATATTTAATTCTTATGCTTTCCTAAAAACTTGATTTCGAAACGTACGTCCGTGGATAACTAAAAAAATGTATGATAGATTGAGTCAATTCATTCTCTCTTACCTGTTTGTGTCTGCCTTCCAAATGCTGTTTTTACTGAGATCTCCCTTTTTAGTAGAAGAAATAGCTATAACCCTTTGACTGCTATTTCTAAATTCGGTATGTGGTAAGGCAACTCGTTGCTAAACCCTTATTGCTTAGTATTACTTAAATTTTCCTCGAATGAGGCTTTTACATGCCGAAGACTACTTGGTGTAATTGATAATTTTTCCAACTTAATTAATTTCACCCTTCATTATTACGGATAACCATATTTTATCTCAGTAGATGACCACAGCATATTTTTTGGCTACACGCGGGTGGGAAGGGGCTGTTGACACATCGTTTCATTCACAAATTGAATTCGGTGATACCAGTTGCGGATTCTAGCTCGCTCTGATACTGAGTTGAGTTGGTGCCTTCTGGTATCTCAAAATTCAATATATAATCATTATGATTATAGTATTCTACGCTGAAGAGAAAAGAAGTTTCGGTAAGATAGAATTATTTAATATTTAATATTTAATTCTTATGCTTTCCTAAAAACTTGATTTCGAAACGTACGTCCGTGGATAACTAAAAAAATGTATGATACATTGCAGTCAATCATTCTCTCTTACCTGTTTGTGTCTGCCTTCCAAATGCTGTTTTTACTGAGATCTCCCTTTTTAGTAGAAGAAATAGCTATAACCCTTTGACTGCTATTTCTAAATTCGGTATGTGGTAAGGCAACTCGTTGCTAACCCTTATTGCTAGTATTACTTAAATTTTCCTCGAATGAGGCTTTTACATGCCGAAGACTACTTGGTGTAATGGATAATTTTTCCAACTTAATTAATTTCACCACCTTTCATTATTACGGATAACCATATTTTATCTCAGTAGATGACCACAGCATCTTGTTTTGGCTACACGCGGGTGGGAAGGGGCTGTTGACACAATCGTTTCATTCACAAATTGAATTCGGTGATACCATTTGCGGATTCTAGCTCGCTCTGATACTGAGTTGAGTTGGTGCCTTCTGGTATCTCAAAATTCAATATATAATCATTTATGATTATAGTATTCTACGCTGAAGAGAAAAGAAGTTTCGGTAAGATAGAATTATTTAATATTTAATATTTAATTCTTATGCTTTCCTAAAAACTTGATTTCGAAACGTACGTCCGTGGATAACTAAAAAAATGTATGATAGATTGCAGTCAATTCATCTCTCTTACCTGTTTGTGTCTGCCTTCCAAATGCTGTTTTTACTGAGATCTCCCTTTTTAGTAAAAAATAGCTATAACACCTTTGACTGCTATTTCTAAATTCGGTATGTGGTAAGGCAACTCGTTGCTAACCCTTATTGCTTAGTATATATATTATATATATATATATATAAACAATTATAAGTAAGGGCAAAAAAAATTCACAATCCCAAAATAAATGCCGAAAATAGACACAAACGTCAATAACCATGTAATTTATCACTACAAGCACGTGTTTCGAAGAAAGCCGACAGAAATTTCTAAAAAAATCTCGTTATTACCATATCGACCCGATTTCAAGTTAGTCCGTAAGAACCTTCACTTCATCAGTGATAAATGCGGCAAAGAAATATGTGTATGTATATATATATATTATATATATATATATATATATATATATAATATATATATATTATATATATACATATATATATATGTATATATATATTATATATATATATATATATAATATATATATATATATATATATATATATGTATATATATATGTATATATATATATATATATTATATATATACATATATATATATATATATACATACATACATACATATATTACCCATTTACAAAATTTCTTAGAGAAAATTTGTGATATAGATGCAATATTTGAAGAAAGGTTTCCTTAAATTTTTAAATAATTGTGTGAAAGACAACTGGTAGGAATAAAACATGGAAGTTCAGAAAAAGTGTATCCAAACTTAGTAGAAAATAATGCCAAATGTTATCACAAAATAAAGCAAATGTTATCACAATATCTGCCGTGAGGAAAGACCCTCACGATGAGGCTGAATACAAAAGTAAAAATATATTCCATTTCGGTTCCACTCCTAATCTTATGCCCCATAGCATCTTATATTTGACCAAAGGATATCTTTCAATTCTACATCTGTCAGCAAATCCCAGATAAATTATTACAAAATTACAACTTATTAACATCTGGAAACAACGACTAAATTTTAAAAGACGGTTAAAGGTGAAATTTGTGTAAGGAAAAAATAATCCAGATAGGAAAATACTGAGACGGTTGTAGTGGCACGTGTGAACTGATTGAAGAAGGGCAACAGAAAAATATAAAATGGGTAGGAATTTGATGTTGATACAAATATAAATTATCAAGCGAAATGTTTTATATATTTTATCTATTTTATCTCGTCCCCAAAATGTACCGTGCACTTTCTGGAGTGCATAAACAACAGATAAAGGGATCGTTTCCCAGAAATGTTCTACGTAGTAAACATCTAGACAATCGTGAAAATGGAATATTAATAACCCTAGATTCTAATGCAAACCGGAAATAGTAAGTTACGCAACTATAATCAACTTTTTTCTGTACAGATTACCCTAAGCTGTAAACTGTGAGAACGCTTACACAACGCGAAAACTTGCTTCAAAAATATTTGTGCCATTCTGTTTTCCCTTTTATTTTTTAAAATTTCTTATATGTAATTAACAATTTCAATTAAGATAATCTTTCTTCGAATTCATTACATAACATGAACATACGTGATTATGTATGATACACACTCACACACATATACACACCCATACACATGTTTGTTGTTGGTTTATTTGATGTTGAGTTATACTACATACAATTCTACATTAACCTGAAGAATTACCAATACTTGCATAGAGTATATAATTAATATGATTTTACAAGAAGGATAGTGACATCGATTTCGTCCTGTTAGACTTCGTCGAAGATTACCAGGCCAAAATTTTAAAGGTTCTGCTTTTACTCTTCTTGGGAAACTAGAATTTCATTGTCCCAATATTTACCCATCTAATACAAAGAAATAAGTAAATGCCACAAATTGTTTACAGCTGTTAGGAAGGTTCTACGTGCACATAGCTGGGATTTTCTCCATTAAAACCAATCGAAATATTCTGGTGAATTGTGGTTTCCACAGCAGCTCCGTACATAACAAAGCATCCAAACCAGAAAAGATGTGTCCTCGACAGTTTTGTCTTTATTTTGATAATCTGCCCTATATTTATCATGCAAACCTCTATCGTCGTGTTATGTCATAATAATAGCGAGAAATTCTCAGTGGCTCATCATGGCTTCCTGATTATAATTAAAGCTGTCATCGTACTTTCAGTTTGTAATAATCTAATTTGCTTTGCCGTATTTTTCATAATACAGATGATTTGAAACTCATCCAACAACCATGAATGATGCTGAGATATTTGTATAGACGTCGACTGGCAAACTCTGCAATTTTACAAGATTCCTTTGGCCCCTAACCATCCAGTTGATGGACAACTAACAACATGTACATCATCTTTCAGATAAAGCATTTTCAAATGTGGTAACAACAGTAATGCTATATATCCTGCCATTCTATTCCAAGAAATCTTCCAGATTTGCTGATCAAAATATCATTCCTTTTCAAAAACAATCTCTTTACTCTCTTTTACTTGTTTCAGTCATTTGACTGTGGCCATACTGGAGCACCGCCTTTAATCGAGCAAATCAACCCCAGGGCTTATTCTTTGTAAGCCTAGTACTTATTTTATTGGTCTCTTTTGCCGAACCGCTAAGTTACGGGGACGTCAACACACCAGCATCGGTTGTCAAGCGATGTTGGGGGGACAAACACAGACACACAAACATATATACACACACATACATATATACATGCATATACGTATATACGACGGGCTTCTTTCAGTTTCCGCCTACCAAATCCACTCACCAATTTTGGTCGGCCCGAGTTTATAGTAGAAGACATTTGCCCAAGGTGCCACATAGTGGGAATGAACCCGGAACCATGTGGTTGGTAAGCAAGCTACTTACCACACACCCACTCCTACGCCTATAAATCTCTAAAAATAATGGACGGTTAATATTAAACTAATGGTTGACCTAAACTAGGTGCCAACATTCTTGTTACCAACGATAACACTATTCAGCGACGCTTACTGGTACTAATTCCAGTAATGGTATTATTTGCACAATTGCTATTACTACAACCGATCACCTTGCTCTCGTTCTTGCTTGCGTTTTTGCTGCTGTATCTGCTGCTGCTGCTGCCGCTGAGGTTGTGGTTACTTGAGATGGAGCTGAGATTATGCGGACCAATATCACTGTTGCTCATCACTGACAAGGTACACACCATTATTCAAACAGGCACTGTGCAGGGAGCACTGCTGTTGCTGCTGCTGCTTCTACTACTACTACTACTACTAAAACTACCACCACCACTACTACTACTACTACTACTACTACAACTACTACTACCACCACACCACTACTACTACTACTACTACTACTATTACTACTACTACTACTACCACTACTAGTACTACTACTGCTGCTAATACTATTAATACTACCACTACTACTACCACTACTACTATTACTACTACTACCACCACCACTACTACTACTGCTGCTGCTATCACTACAACTACTACCACTACTACTACTACTAATGCTACTACTACTACTACTACTACTACTACTACTACTATACCCAATCGCTTCAAGTGTTTCCATTCATCCTCTTTTATCCTGACATTGCCACTTCTCCAGATGCTAAAACCAACTCTGTGGCTGATTCGTCAGATTACGAATGCATAAGCTGATCTCTGGTTTCTAATACTCAAGTTTGTTAACGTTAATCGGAAGAAGAAGAAGAATTTAATCGAAGTATACGTGGGTTTCATGAATTACGTTCACGATTAATTTCTTGTTTCTCATATCCATATTCTAAAATCTTATGGCGTGAACTACGTGCAAATATATGTCAATACACACACACATACATACATACATACATACATACATACATACATACATACATACATATATACATACATAAAATATATATGTGTGTGTGTGTGATTATATGTATGTATGTATGCATGTATGTATATATATATATATATATATATAATTAATAATAATATTAGGGAGTAAATCCAAACTTACAGGGAAAAATTAGATTTAAGGTTAAATCCAATATATATATTTAAAAATTTATAAGTATAAATTATTAATCTAAATAATGTTTGAAATTTTAATTTTGAAATATTTTAAATTTTGAATTTTATATATTTATATATTTTTTATTATTTATTTTATTTCTATGTATTGGGTTATGATTTTCACTGTTTGATTTGCCTAATAGTGGTTTTATCTCTATTTTAATATAATATAATATATATATATATATATATATATATTATATATATAAATATATGTATATATATATATATATGTACGTAGTTCACGTCAAAAGATTATATATATATATATATATACTTTCGAGATATGATAATGAAATTAAAGAATCAATAAGTATATCGACGTTATTTTGAATATGTGGCAGATTTTAACACCGAGAAAGAAATGCACACATGGACAATGCGATAAGTATGTGTTAGTTTTAGACTCTTAAAAGCCGAAGCATCGCAGAGTTTCACACGCATCTGCACATTCTTGCACACATTATATTGGCATGTATATAAATACATATCTATATATATCCACATACACATACACAAACATACACACACATATATATGTACATACACATAATTATATATATATATATATATATATAGTTTTACCTATATGCATAAATGCATACATTAGATATTCATGTACATATATATATATGCATATATATATATATGTATATATGTATATCTATATATTATATATATATACATATATATATATATATATATATATACATGCAACAGACGTTTGTGTATTATATTTCTGTATAGGAACAGGAATTCACATATGTATCATATATCTGTGTGAATTTTGTGTGCGTGTAGGTAGAGATAATAACCATAAATTAACACATCATGTTCCAACAATTTCAGTGACGCGTAAGTCCAAATATACATATAATTAGACATTCTGTTGTAAAATCATAACATATATATATGTGAGTGTGTGTATGTGAGTGTGTGTATGTGTGTGTATACACACACACTCACGCACTTATATATATATATATATATTTGTGTATATAGGTACATATATATATATTTATATATATACAGATACACACATGTATCTATGTACATGTATACATATGGATATATACATATGTATATATTTATATATTATTATATATATATATATATATATATATATATATATATATGAATATATTATATATATATACATATAAAATACCTCGATTATATATATGTATATACATACATATATATATATATATATATATATATATATATATATATATATATATAATATATATATATATATATATACATGTGCATATATATATGCACATATATATGCTTACATATATATATAGAGAGAGAGATGTGTATATGTGTGTGTATATATACGAATCATATTGTATACATATTAACAGTCACGTATAAGTTTGTGTCTGCTTGTATGTGTAAGTTTATATACGCATAGATAAATCATGAATAATTCTACATATAGTCACATATGCCAGGATAAATGACCAGATCTATATAAACCAACATACATACGTCAAAGAATATACATGAAAAGAAACGGTTGTAACGGTCGGTTGCGTCTGAAGCATCGTCTTTTAAGAGAGCTTTTAGAAGTTTTCTTTGAACATTTCCTAATGTTAGAGTACTAACCAGCGAGGTGTGACACTTTCGCTATAGACCAATGTTGAGGAAATAAGTTGATTAAAGAATGTGAAGATGTGAGATTCGTTTATTCAAATAATCAGCTACAGCAAACGTCAATATCATAGATCATTTTCAGTTTAGATTCTACTGTCTTTATATTGACAGTTGTTCGATCAGCTTGCAGAATATTATCTCTGGTTCTAGATAGTTATAGATAGGAAGAGGGGCGGAGGTAAAGATAGGAAAGGTAGGAGGTAAAGGTAGGAAAAATAGGAGGTAAAGATAGGAAAGGCGGAGGTAGAGATAGGAAGAGGGGCGGAGGTAAAGATAAACAGAAAGGCAAACAGACAATGAGAGTGACGTTGTGATAGTCTGAGTCAGTGTGATATCTTCACGAATCTGTGTGCATGCATACATATTCCTATATGCGTATGTGTATGCGCGTATATATATATACACACACATAAAGTATATACAGTACGAATGTAGAAATATACCTAAAATATGTCACTTTTATATACACAATTTCCACGTATCTCATTCATGCAAAGATGTTTCTGTCACATGATATTCATTGGGCTTGTATACAGAAGCATACAGAGAGAGTAAAGCAGAAATCTGTTTATATTTTTTTAATGAAATAATTGCAAAAAGCAACGGTATCAACAGATCTTATTTAAATATAGATTGCAATGAATGTCACGCGGAATCGAGATAACAATATCATGGTATCGTACTTCATGGCCGAACGGTAGGGTGTATTTTATCCAAATCATGTTGGCTTGGATTGAAACTCACGTGGCCGTTTCTTCGATGAATATATATATATATATATATACTCTTTTACTCTTTTACTCTTATATTTGTTTCAGTCATTGGACTGCAGCCATGCTGGAGCACCGCCTCTAGTCGAGAAAATCGCCCCCAGGACTTATCTTTTCTAAGCCTAATACTTATTCTATCGGTCTCTTCCGCTGAACTGCTAGGTTACGGGGACGTAAACACACTAGCATCGGTTGTCATGCGATGTTGGGTGGGTGGGACAAACACAGACACACAAACATATATATATATATATACATATATACGACGGGCTTCTTTCAGTTTCCGTCTACCAAATCCACTCACAAGGCTTTGGTCGGCCGAGGCTATTAGAAGGCACTTGCCCAAAGTGCCACGCAGTGGGACTGAACCCGGAACCATGTGGTTGGTAAGCAAGCTATTACCACACAGCCACTCCTGCGCCTATATATGTATATATATATATATATATAATATATATATATATATACATATATAACATATGTCAAGAAATAAACGATTACCTTTTTAATTTCACTACTACACGGTTGTTTCCGCTATAGGATGCAGTGGACTCATAATTGAATCAGAATAAAGTAGCTTATTTTTGGGATTAGTTTCACACTAAAACATTTACGAATTAGAAACCATTACAGTATAGGACTATATCTCGTATATCACAGGATCTAACAGAAAAAAAAATCCTGTTGGACTTTTTAAGCATATGAAACCTTTGGCACGTGATGAGGGATGATGCGCAATAATCTGCAGACCAACAATTTCAAGCGATGAAAAATATTGTACCGACACTTATATTTGCTTCATCTCAATTTGGACGGTGACTGCTAACATCACTATATTATCATCTGAATTGGTGAGCACGTTAGTACTTTATCCCACCAACCATCCTGATCATTATCCTGACGAAACTCTTTACTGTTTCTTTCTGAAAACCATGAGTCGTCGCCGAGGTTTCCTCTCACTTGCTCATAAAAACAATCTTTAGAATGTAACATTTGAAATAACATCGTCTGCATCTCGGTGGTAGTAGCAAATATTAGAACGAGACCTTCGAAGACCGAAGTGGAGAGGGCCCAGTGCCAATGGCGGTCGAGCACATACCAGTCGGTCCTAAGAAGCTAGTGAAAGCTCCTTGAAAGGCGCCGGGTCTATAGTCGTCTCAGTCGAACAAACGAACGAACACATCTTAAGTTAAACGGGTTAATATTCCCGAAACCGAACTTGAAGAGTGCCCGTTCGCCAGCGGGGTGCGATGCACTCCTTGCGCATCCGTCGTCGACGCCGACGGTCACTTGAAGCAGTTGCAAGCCGGGAAGAGTTCTCTCTTCTTCGTAAAGGACCGTGTCCATTAAATCTGCTCGTCCAGAGATATGTATATGATGGCTGAAGAATGCCGCGTGTCGGAAGAAAAGTTTGTCTGTATTTTCCAGCCATTTTGTTATCTAGACAGCAATATATATATATATATATAATATCTATACTATATATATATATAATATATATATATATATATATAGGTATGTTTTGTATGTAGGTGTATAATAGACTAGTCTTCTAAGCGTGTAGACATGAATCTGTAGGTACGCGTACGTATGTGTATATATGTGAATGTATGTAGATGTATGTATGTATGAATATACGCGTACGTGCGCGTATGTGTATGAGTGTGCGAATGAGTGAGTGTGCGTGCTAATGAGTGTGCGTGCGTGAGTGAGTGCTTGTGTTCAAGTAGAAAGATAAATGGACTTGCTGTCGTAGCCAAGATGCTTGTGACAGCGGTCAAAGATAACAAAAGAATAAATGAAGATAATAAAATTAAAATAGAGATGGGTTTGTATTGTATGTATTATATATATGTGTGTATGTGTAGGTATGTATAGGTACACATATGTATATATATATATATATATGTAATATATGTATATAGTGTGTATATGTATATATGTGTATATAGGGACTTGTGTGTTGTGTGTGCATGTGTGTATGTGGATATGTGTGTGTATGTGTGTATGTGTATGTATGTGTGTGTATGTATATATTTTTTTGTGTGTATATGTATATGCATTGTGTGTGTAATATTATATATATATATTTATTATATATATATTGTAGATATACGTATGTATATTATGTGTATGTATATATGTGTGTGTGTGTATGTATGTGTGTATGTATATATGTGTGTGATGTTGTGTATATGTATACATATGTGTATAGGTATAAGTGAGAATCTCCTTATTTACCTAAAACTCTATTCTTCTATATATTTTATTTATTTTTTTTTATTCTTTATCTAATTTACCACTGACTCCTTGACCACTCCCCAAGTATGATATTTTTGCGCTATGCCTACCAAAAAGTCCCCCACCACCACCCCTTTTAACCTGCCTAAATGTATAAATGCCAATACAATTCTTGTTAACTAGCTCCTGAAAATTTCTCTTGAATGAAACAGTTCTAGTCCTGTAGAAGCAGCTCCTTCTATATATAAATTAATTTTACTCTGCTATGTATTGAGTACCTTATTTACTGTGGTTAACCCCGAATCAACCCGGGACCTACATATATATATATATATATATATATATATATATATATAGATATATATATATATATATATATAATATATGCATTAATAAATATGTTTTATTTGGAGTGGGCAATCAGTGAAGCAATATATCTCTGATGATATACTCTCTCTCTCTCTCTCTCTCTCTCTCTCTCTTTTACTCTTTTACTTGTTTCAGTCATTTGACTGCGGCCATGCTGGAGCACCGGCTTTTGTCGAGCAAATCGACACCGGGACTTATTCTTTGTAAGCCCAGTACTTATTCTATCGGCTCTCTTTTTGCCGAACCGCTAAGTGACGGGGACGTAAACACACCAGCATCGGTTGTCAAGCAATGCTAGAGGGACAAACACAGACACACAAACACACACATACACACATATATACATACATATATATACACATATACGACAGGCTTCTTTCAGTTTCCGTCTACCAAATCCACTCACAAGGCATTGGTCGGCCCGGGGCTATAGCAGAAGACACTTGCCCAAGATGTCACGCAGTGGGACTGAACCCTGAACCATATGGTTGTTTAGCAAGCTACTTACCACACAGTCACTCCTGCGCCTATATATGGACGCCTAGAATATCAGATTCATTTATATTACTGCATGACTGACCTGGTAGATTCAAAATGTAATTGAGTAGTAAGAGGTGAAAAAGGAAAGGATAAAATTATCACCTGGCTCAGGTATTTTCATGGATCGTATAGATTTATTTAATGTACAAATCCTGGATTAAGTTGTTAAAAAGAAAAGTGGGCAATCCTAGTTTTATCTATACAGCATTTCTATTTGTTTAGCAAATATGGACAATAGAGGTAGTCAAAAATTCCAATTTGATGAGGACACAGGCGTCTATGTCTGTGCCGAATTCATAATGTACGTTGTCAGCGATTATTTGCGACGCAGTTATGGAAGAGTACTGACATAAGAATTTATGGAAATTTCAGGCCGATTTTTCCATCTCTATTACATGCAAAATTAAAGATATAGGTTTAGGATTTCACTTAGAAATTCACTTCCGTTCGCTTGTGTTATACGCTTCGAAGGGAATATTGTAGTTAGGAAGTTTAATTCAGGGCAACCAACATTTCTCTATCACAAAAATAGGCGGGAAATATTAGGCTGCATAGCTGGGTTACTTCATTTTAGTCAGTATAAAGCACTCGACAAACTCGATAATCGGTTCTGGGTGACTGCCCTAAATAATGTTTTTCTTCGATCATTAAACGATATTAAACAACATTATATCGGACCTAATCAACTTATACATTTGCTTCATAAATTGTGCCTATCATAAAAAAGTACAAAAGGGGTTCGTTCTGTCTGGTGATTCTGAACTGCACTGCAATTGAATGAGGTCAAGGAGTGCGAGTATATTTCACGAAATAGTATTAGAGACTCGGGAAATTACGGCTGTTGATATTACACTGAAAATATACAGAAAGTTAACAAGTGACCACACAGACACAAACGGTGATACTTGAATTTCAGGACTTGAGAAGATAAAATCGTTACCTTGCTGAGATATTTCGAACTGCAAAAAATAGATCGCCTGGATTTCTTTAAGCTACAAAGAGCGAGAAATTTAAATGCGTTAACGCAAGAAAGGTGTCAGTAGTATGTTTTAGGTGAAACATCCATGTTATGAAAAACTGGGATGAAGATAGGGGTCAATTCAGATAAAAATTTTATGTCAGAAAGCTGTCCTTAAATGTAAGTCAAATACATATGTTGCCGTGTAAAAGTTAAGCAACATCGTCGCCGATGTAACACTCAGCATTGACGTTATCTAGAATAGTGTATTGTCGATTAGCTGCAACGATGGGGAGAATTACAACCGTGTTTCGTGTTCTGCTACCACAACAGATCCTTTATAGAATCCAGTTAGCTCAAGACATCATCAGGAGGAACCACGTCCGGTTTCGCCCCCTACACCTCTACCGTTTTGACGTGGTGGGAACCCCCCTTTCGAGGGTGTCTTCAGCTCTGGTGTTGGGTGCATGTCTTCTTTCTTCTGTTCCCTGGCCCCTTCGATGTATCGTCAGCAACTGTCAGCCGCTGACTGACTGACTTGTCAATTTTTTCCCTTTATAAATACAAGTTAAGAAATATCTTCTAAACATTGACTCTGATAAAGTAAAGCTTTTCTTGAAGAGTTACGGTGTTTTTAGCGGAATAATGTAAGCGAGAACCATTGTGAGATTGGGATAAATACATCTTCAGAAACCCAATCCCGTTCACTCCATATTTAGCTTCCTATTAACCTTTATTTCGGACATGGAGTACATGCTTTATCAATACCAAGATACAAAGAGAGGCCGTGTAAATTCTAATTTTATAAATTATTTCTAATTTGGCGGAAGAAGTAATTTATCATGATCACTTCATTTCACTATTTTCATTATTTTATTCCAGTCCTACATTTTGATATATCGATAAAGGTGTTCATCTGTGAGTGCCAAAACCCGCATATAATAGGGACTACTATACTGGGATTTGGGGAATATGTGAAGGTGCATCCACATATATATACATACATATATATAATATATATATATTATATATATATTACGTACATATATTATATATATACATAAAATATACATATGTACACACTATATATATACATATATATGTATATATATATATATATACACATGTGTACACACTCACACACACACACACATACAACACACACATGTATATATATATATATATATATATATATTATATATATATATATATAATATAATGTATACATATATATGTATACATATATATGCATACATATATACAAATATATATAGAGACGAACAGCATTTCTGCATCGATCGGTTTGAAAAATTGTTAGGATACGGTATCCTAACAATTATATCCACCACTTGCTGTTGAGCATTCATTTTCATCGATCGACATTCGGGTATGCATGTATGTATATATAAATATACATATATACATATGTAAACATATATGTATAAATAATTGTATATATATATATATATATATAAATAAATATATAAATATATATATACATATATATATATACACACACACATATATATATATATGTATATATATATACATGTATGTATATATTTATATACTCATATATTTATACACATATATGTATGCATGGAGGCGTGTATATATATATATCTTTATACACATATATGCATATAAATTTACTTATCATACACACAAGTGTATGATAAGTAAATATATATGTGTGTGAGTATTTGTGAAATTATCCTTGGAGGGCTGATATTAAATTTACGTTCATCATCATCCACTATTACTATTGTATAACTAATTATATATTTGCTGGTCTATGCTAATTTCTAATTTGCAAATATTATCTTGACATTTTAATTTAAAAATCATTTTACCCTCTTCATTTATCACCAATATTTTCTTTTTTTTTTGTTATAGTTTTCTTTGTTACCCAATTTCTTCCTCTACTTTAATATAATCATCAACGACATCATCATCATCATCATCATCATCATCATCATGTCGTTTATCAATAACTTGCTTAATTGCTATCAAACTGAAAACTCATTACAACTTTATAAATCTCTGTATAAAACCAAATCCAAACACCTAGTTAATTTAAGTTATTTTTTTTCTATTTGAATGAAGGTGATGGGTTATTTTCTTAATTTTTGCCTTTATTGTAATTATCCATGTATTTATAAACTATTTGTTTGTTATTCTATTTATTTTAACATTCCGTTGTAAAGTCTTGAAAATAGCATCAGAAGAAATTTAATGATAATACGAGAAATATTTTTAAATATCTTGAGTTTTGTTTTAATATCATAAAGTAAAATATTACTTTAGCAGCCGGAACAACGTCGTAATAATATTAATGATAATAATAATAATATTAATAATAATAATAATAATAATAATAATAATAATAATAATAATAATAATAATAATAATAATAATAATAACAATAACAATAACAATAACAACAACAACAACAACAATAATAATAATAGTTATTATAATAAAAACAACAATAACAATAACAGTAACAACAAGAACAACAACAATAATAATAATAATAATAATAATATTATTATTATATAATAATAATAATAATAATAATATATTATTTTATTATAATAATAATAATAATAATAATAATAATATAATAATAATAATATTATTATATAATAATAATAATAATAACAATAATAATAATAATAATAATAATAATAATAATAATAATAATAATGATAATAATAATAATATCCAAATCATATTATTACATTTGTTAATCTATAATAATATTTTCCAACGCTGACACAAGACCAGTTATTAAATGAAATCCATGTTTAACATTTCCTGGACAAGAGATTAACGACAGAGTGTTGTCAATAAATTTGATCCAAAATTTTTGACGGATGAGAGTATGAAAGGCAAGCTTTTGGAACCTCGACGGTAAGGTGCTCGATAGCCCATTGCAAATTTTGACGATTCAATATTTCTAACAATGGACCGATCTTCGGCCATGCAATACCGAGAGAACTAAGTCGATGTCTTTATTGAAGAAAAATTACTAATTTAAAATAATTGTAACCATATTATTAAGGAGAATAGTAACAGTAGCATTTTCAAATTTTTAGATATTGCCAAGAGGTTTATGCGGAAGAGAAGGCCGATAACATTGACTTAGTTTTTAACTTGTACCATGATTTATCGATCCTGAAAGGATAAACGGTTAATACAATTTTCGCGATATATGAATTCAAAATCTGTAGAGCTACGAGAAATGACTCATGCCTCTAATCATTCAGATCAACCCACCGGCGATTCTGCCATTTAACGATTGTTATAATTATAATAATAATAATGATAATATGAAGAAGAAGAAGAAGAAGAGAAGAAGAAGAAGAAGAAGGAGAAGAAGAAGAAGAAGAAGAAGAAGAAGAAGAAATACAATAACCATCAGAGCATCACAACAAATTACAGCACATACCCAAGATACAGAGAGCTGCACTCGGTAGTGAAGTGAAAGCACGCTATAAAAACTACTGACTAATAATAATAATAATAATAATAATAATAATAATAATAATAATAATAATAATAATGATATGCCTGACGATATCCAGAAAGGGACCACCACACACGTCGAAGATGGAGCAAACAAACTAATGCTTTGGTTATGGGGTGTTACTACCTGAGCAGCCCGGTAGATTAAAATTGTTCTCAAATTACGGGTTAACGACAACTTATGTATGATCATTGGAGAGAAAAGGGATTGTTTCCCCTCACGGAACAGAGACTATGTGATCAAACTAGAACAATAAGAAAATAATTGTTGGTTCACAGAAGTAGAGCTCGAAGCTATCAAAAGACGAGTTATGGAAAATAGCAGCAGAGATAGCAATGAATATACAGTTGTTACTAATACGAGTAATCTCATAGCACAGGAAAGGATTAGTGGTAGTTTACTTGATGAGAGACATAGATGATATAAAGGAGGACGATAAAACTAATGGTGATATGACAGATGAACAAAAGGCAATCTACGACAGAATAAAGGTAAAAATACAGAACGATAGTAACAAATGTTCACCGATGGAAGTTGAACCAAGAAACGAAAAAGGTCAATGGAATTCTGAATTACATCAGAACAAACAACTTCACAGAAACAAATAATTTGATCAAGGCAGTAAGTATTGTTGTCAACAAAAAGAAACATAATGGGAGTGACAAAAGAAAAGATCCATGGTAGAAAAGAAGAATCCAGGCAAGGTTCTCGCAGGAAATATCTGTGTTAGACCGAAAAGAGAAAGGGGAGCTTAGAAGGGAACAAAAATACAGGGCACTCAAGAGGAAGTATAATATTGAAAGAAAGAGTTTGAAAGTAGTAGTGAAGAAACTTGGAATTGGTTGGAAAGGTAGATTATTCCTTCTCAAACAAGGTAGAGAAGAAATAATCGTAGCAGAAGGAAGTAATCTGAACAAATGAGGCAAGACGTAGAGCAGTAGTCAATGTGTCACCATTACGCAGGTAGTGTGATGGACATGTACAATGAAATAAAGAGTAAAACAGTGTTTCAAAGTCGTGAAGACACTGTAGAAATCTTGGAGACATGATAATGTTGCAAAGATCATCCACTTGGAAATGTCTAAGGAGTATGGGATTCCAAAAGGACACAGCTTGAATCCGCACCTCAAAAACCGTTGATAAATGGTGAGGCTGAACTTCTTTCGGATTTTCCTATCGAAATGTATCATGTCCCAGAGCATAACATCCCAAATATCTTTCTGTGTGAGAAGATGGAATTGTACTTGCTTCATAATTGATGTGGTCTCTCCATGTGATACAAGAATAAAAAAAAACAAGAAATCCACAATATAGATATACACAAGGACATAAAGAGAGCGTTAGACAGGTTGTGGGGTTGTCGGGTGGTGAGCTGGCAGAAACGTTAACACGCCGGGCGAAATGCTTAGTGGTATTTCGTCTGTCGTTACGTTCTGAGTTCAAAATCTGCTGAGGTCGACTTTGCCTTTCATCCTTTCGGAGTCGATAAATTAAGTACATATTTCTTTACTACCCACAAGGGGCTAAACACAGAGAGGAAAAACAAGGACACACAAACGGATTAAGTCGATTATATCGACCCCAATGCGTAACTGGTACTTATTTAATCGACCCCTAAAGGATGAAAAGCAAAGTCGACCTCAGCGGAATTTGAACTCAGAACGCCCGGCATGCTAACGTTTCTGCCAGCTCGCCGCCTTCAGTACCAGTTACGCACTGGGGTCGATGTAATCGACTTAATACCTATGTCTTCCTTGTTTGTCCCCTCTATGTTTAGCTCCTTGTGGGTAATAAAGAAATAGGTATTTCGTCTGTCGTTACGTTCTCAGTTCAAATTCCGCCGATGTCGACTTTACCTTTCATCCTTTCGGGATCGATTAAATAAGTACCAGTTATGCACTGGTTCAATGTAATCGATTTAATCTCTTTGTTTGTCCTTCTTTGTTCCCTCTGCGTTTAGCTCCCTGTGGGCAATAAAGAAATAAACAGGTTGTGGGGTTGTAAAAAAGTGATGTTGTACAAATTGTCACTGGAGCCTTAAAAATGGTGGGGCGAGGAAACTCAAGAAGGGAACAGAAACCGTTTGTGTGTCAAAGCACGTAATATACATGCAACTGGCCTGCTTGGCAGGAACGGTGAAGAGCCTTTGAAAGTTGTTGAATGGGTGAGATCAACGGTGTTAATTACTTATCCATGACTGAAACCACCTAAATTCCATCATAGAAGTGAGATACAAAAACATTTTGAAATAAATAAGTAAATTATAATAATAATAATAATAATAATAATAATAATAATAATAATAATAATAATAATAATGATGATGTTGATGATGATGATGATAATAATAATAATAATAATAATAATAATAATAATAATAATAATAATAATAATAATAATAAATCATATCATCTCTAGCTGCCCAGTCCTGGCTAAGAAGGAATATATTCACAGACATGACAGAGTTGGAACCTACATACATTGGAAGCTATGCCAACATTATGGAATAACAACAGAAAAAAGATGGTATAGGCACACACCAGAAAAGGTCACAGAAAACGAGAAAGCAACCATACTCTGGGATATGCGATACACACAGATAGAGAATTAAGGCCAACAGACCAGATATAGTTGTCAGAGATCATGAAGAAAAAAAATGCTTTCTAATTGATGTATCAATACCGGCAGATGACAACGTGTCTCTAAAAGAAATGGAGAAACTCTCAAAATACAAAGACCTGGAAATAGAGGTAACTAGAATGTGGAACCTGAAAACAGAAACAATTCCTATCATAGTAGGTGCATTAGGCATGATAAAAAAAATTCAGACAAATACATAACAAAAACACCAGGACTTACAAAACAATATAACATACAGAAAATTGCACTACTAGGCACTGCACACATCCTACGCAGAACACTTTCCATACAATAACCATCAGAGCATCACAACAAATCACAGCACATACCCAAGGCACACAGAGCTGCGCTCGGTAGTGAAGTGAAAGCACGCTATAAAAATAAAAATAAAACTACTGAATAATAATAATAATAATAAGCAATAATTATCAAGAATAATTAGCATTGTTAGCATGTAATCTACCAAAAGAAAAGAAATTAAAGCAGGAGTTTTGGCAAATGAAACTTTTGAAAGTTGTTTTTCATTTAATTTCTAGACAGTGGTGGGTGTTTGACTCTTTCTAAAAATTTCTTTTTTTATATATTTTTGTTTTATTACATGTTATTAATTAACTTTGATTTAGTTTAACAATATTTTCATAAAAGTTGGCCATTCTATTGACGACAAATGCGAAAGCAGCCCTTAGTTTAACCGTAATTAATTCTAAACCTTTCCTTATTCTTATTCATAATACGATCATAAATAATTTTGATATTATTAAAATTAGAGATATTTTAAATCATAATAATATTACAATAATATAAACAATTATGAAAAATTAAACTAGGAGTATGTATCAAAAATAAAGAAAATATTGTATAATTATAGAGTTCGCATTAAAAAACAAAAATAGTTTTCAAAAATTTTGCTTTAATTTATTTCGCATAGCAGATTACGTGCCAAAATGCATTTGTTTACATAATTTATATTCTACTAGCAATTTGCATTCACATGATGTTTAAAAATTTTGCAAAATTATTTTGGTAATGAATTCTTACGTTATTGATTGTTAACGAAACGAAAATGAATGGTAAAATACATAGTCATATAGGCATAGACATGCGCACACACATATATATATATGTTTGCGTGTTTATGTGCATGGTACATAGTTTCAAATGATATAAACTACACAAAACGAAGTGCTAATTAATTCTGCATATTTTCCAAATTAATATTGTCAACATTCAATGAAATGCAGTTGGTGGAATCGCTGGTTAAAATAGTAACTTCAGTTTAGTTAAAAAAGTTTTGAGTTTTGAGAATCCATATTTTCACAGTATTATATTTGATACTCGGGATAAAATTACTCTAAACCGTAAAACCTGTTTTGGACATATTTAGAATACGTGGAGACGCGGACAGACAGAAACTTCATATGAAAAAAGACACAAATATTAAACCTTTAGTGGTGAAATATTTCCACATAATAATAGTGTATGTTCTGTATTTGTATGTGCATACCAGCGTGGCGAGATCTATGGTGTAAGAACAGCACTGACACAACCGGAAACGGTAGCAAGCTTCTTATAACACAGCCAATCCTGCGCCTTAAAAAATAAACATATATATATTATAAAATCCCTTCTGTCTGTGTGTGTCTTCTCGGATCTCGGGCATCCTCCATCCGATTGCGCTCAAATTTGATATGTAGACACCGACGGTATCAGGGCGTGTATAAGCTTTGAAAAAATTGCAAAAATTGATTCAAGGTGAGAATGCGATCGATAAAGCCGTTTTTGTCCTGCTTTTCTTCCGTCAACCTTTTGATAACTGCACCTTCCATTTTTTGTTGTTTTTGTACTGCTTAAAGGCGCGTTTCTTCCCTGCCAAGCTTACTGTTTAAACCATGTTTGTGTTCTCCCAGTCAACAGCCTTATCATTACTGGTACTTTAAAATCTTCGGTTGCATATTTGTGTGAATAAAATCGTTTTTCTATGGAATAGAAAAAATATTCCTCTGTTACTGGTGTCTCAAATTTCGGTTAAATCAGTGTTGCTCAAAGGGGAGGCATATGGGACAGTCAGAAAAGTTGTTTTGATGAATTTGGTTTAAATGTTTGACAACTCAGCACCATCAGGGGCGTTTTGACAACTCAGCACCATCAGGGGCGTATTATATATATATATATATATATATATATAATATATATCTATATACATAATATATATAATATATATATATTATATATATATATATATATATATATATAATATATATATAATATATTATCTATATATAAAATAATATTATATATATATATATAATATAAATATATATACATACATTACATATATATAATACAGAAATATATATACATACGTTATATATACATATATATATATATATGGATGTATGTAATATTGTATATATATATATGCGTGTATATATATGTATTATATATATACTATATATATTATATATGTATAATACGTATGTATATATATTTCTGTATATATATATATGTATGTATGTATATATATTTATATATATATATATATATATATTATAAAAAACATTATTGGTGAATTGAAGAAATGGAGCTAAACGCAGATTGAACAGAAATCGTTTTATTTCATTCTACACGTGTTTCGAAAGGCACAAATTACCAAAATCCGATTGAATAATGGGACCATATTGGTCTTTTTCTTCAGGAAGAAAAAAGGAAATCCGTTAGAGAAACAAAAAACAGAACAGAGGCGGAGCAAAAACCAAATCGAACTATGCTCCTAGAGAGCCATGCGAAATCTACGATTATCACTGCACGGGGAATTACTCCTGTAAGACAAACGGGGCTTGGTTTTTTCACAGCGGGGGTTTCCTTGACAAGGCAGGCTTAGATGAAAACACACACACATAAAAAATAATATATATATATTTTTTTCTTTCTGCCACCCAAACGGTTAGCACGGCAGTACCACTGACAGCCGAACGATCAAACGCACACACGATACACAAAAAGTGTTTTCTACCCCTACGCCAACACAACATATATAGAACAGTATACACCACACCGTCTCTAAGTAGATTTTTTCTCGCCCCTATAAAAACATCCAATATTCCTTAAATAGTCTCAGAACTTTATTCTCGGTCACTACGAACATCTATACACCCTCCCCATGATGACGATTGCCTGACCTGTAGAATTCTTCAGCCACCGGTTCTCAGCATACACTGATAAAACAGTTCGCCATGGCTTCTTAGGAGCATAGTTCGATTTGGTTTTTGCTCCGCCTCTGTACTGTTTTTGTTCTCTAACGGATTCCTTTTTTCTTCCTGAAAGAAAGACACAATATGGTCCATTATTCAATCGGATTTTGGTAATTTGTGCCTTTCGAAACACGTGTAGAATGAAATAAAACGATTCTGTTCAATCTGCGTTCAGCTCATTTCTTCAATTCACCAATAATGTTTTAATTTCAATTATTCCGCACCAACGCACGGTTGCAACGCCAGATGGTGTACTCCAACCGTGCTGTTTACTGCTGTGATGTTTTTGCTACTAAGGTATCGGTTAACTTTTGATTAAGCTACAACAAGATTATTCATCTTTCTATTCAATAATATATATATATATATTATCTATATATATTTATATATATATTTATATATTATATATAGATATATGTATATATTATTTATATATATATATATATATATATATATTATATTATATAATATATATATATTATATATTAATATATATAATATATATATATATATATCTATATATATATAAATATATATATATATATATATATATAATGTCTTATAATATACATATATATACACGCATATATATATACATATATATATACATACATATATATATATGTATATACATATATATATATATATATATATATGTGTGTGTGTGTGTGCGTGTGTGTCTACACAGGGTAAAGATACGTGTTTCTAATAGTCTCTTGCTTGGAGGCGTGGCTCTAGGTAGGTGTCATAAGACACCTTGGGTTCCCATGCAAAATCGATCCTCTTCATATATGGGCTATTTCATTTGTAATTCAGGAAGCTTATAAAGAGAAATCACGAGAAAAAAAACATGAAAAGATAGATTCAAACATATGAGCGAAAACGGAAAAAGAAAGGAAAGAAAATATTGGAGTAATTTCCCCTTTAACAGAGTTCAACAGACAGGAGTGCCATGTCTGCGAGACAACTGTCCAATATGAGTGACAGCAATGGGATCAGTACCAACATTTGTGGTTATGTCGAGACGAGCAACACCTAAACGACGCTAACAGCACAAATGTCATAACCCAGGAACGTTTTGAACACATCTTTCTGTCTTTTGTTTTCTCTCTCACCCGCTCACCTTCTCTCTTTCACACACACACACACACACACGCGTACACACCTCCATTTTAAGCAAAAATGAATGAAATATCCAATGAGGAATCTCGTCTTGCGACGTAAAAACTAGGTAAAAAAGAGAGCAACACAAAATTAATTAGTTACACTTTCTCTAATTACAGAAAAAGAGTGTGTGTGTGTGTGTTTGTGTGTGTGTGTGTGTGTTTGTGTGTGTGTGTGTGTGTGTGTGTGTGTGTGTGTGTGTGTGTGTGTGTAAGTGTTTGTATACATGAAGATGCTGTGTTTGATATAAGGCTTTAATAACTTCTGGAGAAGAGTGTTGAACAAATTTGATTTGGTCCAGTTTCCTGCCGATGCAAATTTTCCTCATCAGATTCAATGAAGAATGTAGCTCACTGAAGAAATGGACAAGATGTGCAGTTAAATATTCCTTGATGATAGTGCTGCCTAGAAATTGGCATTACAGCATCTTCTAATAAGTCTTGCTATTGAAGAGGATATTTGAGTGAAAGTTTACAATATCGATTACAATTGCATGATGTGGAAACAATTATATAATGAGATTTCTATAACGTATGGATATTAACGTGGCCTCTCTCGTAAGTTGCATTTCATTAAACAAGTGATGTATGCGCAAAGTGGACATTTAAACGACTAGACTTGATGTACAATGATAGTTCAGAGAAGATGTATATAAACAAATTTAGCACATGTTAAATTAAGTGAAAATATCATTGAAAAACACCCCAAGAACGATAAGGTTTTGATTTAGAATTCAAATAGCTTTTCACTAAACAAGTAACTTTTGATGATTTTCTTTGAGGTAATACTTGAAAAGAGTAGATTTCAATTACTTTCAGAAATCACTAACTCTCTGTACGGACTATCAAATTATTCGAAGTTTGATAGTTAAAGACAATTTAATCTAGCAGCGCATAGATTCTTAAGCTATAGCTCATAAGGAAAAGAAAAGGATAGACGTTCTTAGTAGAAATATTATACTTATTTAGGTGGGTAGTTTCGAAATCATAAACGAAATTGCAGCCTAAAATAACTCGACGATAATTACGTTTGATTAATGTGTCTAAATTTGATATAGTGGGAGATGGTATCTCTTTATATTTCGAGGCGTTTATCTGACTGACATACTCATTTCAAGATCTGTAACACTCATAGACGCGTGCACACACGTACACCCTTACATACATACACCTATACATGTGTGTATATGTGTAAATGCGTACACTCATGCATACAGATACTCATACAAACATACATATATACAAACAAACATACATACATATTTACATACATACATACATACATACATACATACATACATACATACATACATACATACACACATGCATATTACAGCCGAATAAAGAAAACTTAGACCTCAGAACTTTCTGCATTCAATAAAACAGTGACCCACAATATGCTAGCAGTGCCATTACTCTTACCAACATTTAGGCTGCCTGATTCCGCTTGATGAGATCCGATCCATTGATGTGAAAACCCGAAAAATACTAACAAACGCTCATAGTGTCCAAATAAAGGGTGACGTATTCCGCCTCTACCTAAAACGGAAACAAGGCGACAGAGACTTAACAACGATCCAAAATGACTTTGAGTGTCGTATCATATCCCTTCGGCAACTCTTTTAAGCACCAAATGTCGAAGTACATCCCTTGACCAAGTTTGCATATATGTGGCTGATAGCATCATAAGAATTGGAAGGCAGCTCCTTGAGCAACATCCTGATAACCTAGGATACATGCCCAAAGATGTCACACGACTCTACAGTATCGTATCATCACATGAAAGGATGAACTTATAGAACCAGAAAACTATGCATGGATATATTAGTAGAAAGCTCCGAGATGTTAGTAACATCGATCGTCAAAGCAGTTTATTATGGACCAGTAGCTGGATTACTACCCCTACCCCCTCCAAATTTAAAGGGTTTGCGTTTGCAATATAGAAACAGGAAATATCAACCTGATGCACAAACGGAAGAGATGCAGGAAAAGCAATAAAATGTAACAACCGATGCAGACATTGTGGAATTAACACGGAAGATATCACCCACATCATAAGCAGTTGTCCGAAAATGTCATCACATTATTATCAACCGATGTGACATGATGTTATAGCTAGGATACCCTGTAATGAAATGCGTCGGAAAGATAGTTCAGTGGACAAAGAAATACGAACCCACAGTATGGTGGTAGCCGTAGACATTCATAATAAAAAGGTGTACTGCTGGAATGTACCAGTGACGAGCTCAATAAAATGTAAGACTTGATATAATGATTCGAGATAGAGATGAGAAACTGCACAGTTGTAGAAAAAAAGAACACCCGCTGAAAAAGGGAATACCTGCGCTGAACTATCGAGAAATCTTCAGTTACTCTATCCAGATTACAAGTTCAGGTTTATACCTGTAATTATTGGAGCCCTGGGATACGTAACACACTGCTTAAATACCAATTGTGAACAATTAGGCTTGTCAAAAACTGAAAGGAGAAAGCTAATTGGAAGACTACTACAGATCCAATCCATTACTGGAACTGTAGAAAATCTCTAGAACTTTCCGGAATTTTATCATTTAAATATATATGAGCATGCCTAGATATGCAAGTATATGCATGAGAATACATACATAAAGCAAAACATACAAATCTGCACATATTCATACATACATACACACACACATACATACTTGCATACATACATACATACTTACGAACATACATACATACATGTATACGTACATGCAAAAGTACCTTGTTGTTGATGTTGAAATTCCAATGAAGTAGCCCTGAATCTAGGTTAGAAACCAGTTCTTTCTCTATTGGCAAGAAATCTTGAAATAAAACTGAACAATACCATACATACATACACACATGCATACATACGTGCGTACATACATATATACATGCATTCATACATATACATAAATATACGCTGATTTATTTGTCCTCATCTCAGTTATTACCGATAGCGCATTCGTACCATGGTATATCTCCAAGTGACTGTCATATTCCTTAAATTTTGGAACAAAATAACCATTTATTCAAAAACTAGAGTTTAGGTGAGTCACAACATTGTTCATGCCCTGAAATACTTCTATTATACCTGTTGTACGGATTGATCTAATGAAAATATGGTATCCATACTGACGCTAATCATCAAAATGGTTGTACACTATTTTCATTGCCTTTCTTACTGTTTTTCGCATTTCGTTATTTTCACGTACTGTCAATTGAGTAACAGAAATTTTTGTATCTTTAATCCCAATCTTCCAATATTCTTTAATATTCACCCATCCACCCCCAAAATGAGTTACTGCTTAATTCAAGCTAGAATTGCGGATGTTGGTATCAAGCTTCAACAAATGCACTGATTCTTTCAGTCACTTTGTATTTCAAAGTTTTCTCTCCTCTTATATATTGAGGTAACAGCTGTTCACATTCTCTCCAAACTTTATTATCTTCTACAACAACGGGTTCAAAATATTTTTCTAATCTTCATTTTCTTGAACTCTCTTTTACTCTTTCTTTTACTCTTTTACTTGTTTCAATCATTTGACTGTGGCCATGCTGGAGCACCACCTTTAATCGAGCAACTCGACCCCGGACTTGTTCTTTGTAAGCCCAGTACTTATTCTATCGGTCTCTTTTGCCGAACCGCTAAGTTACGGGGAATATAAACACACCATCATCGGTTGTTAGCAATGCTAGGGGGACAAACACAGACACACAAACATACATGAACACACGCATATCTATATATACACATATTCGACGGGCTTCTTTCAGTTTCCGTCTACCAAATCCACTCACAAGGTTTTGGTCGGCCCGAGGCTATAGTAGAAGACACTTGCCCAAGGTGCTACGCAGTGGGACTGAACCCGAAACCATGTGGCTGGTAAACAAGCTACTTACCACACAGCCACTTCTGCGCCTATCAGTCCTGTATTAACATCCCTCAGCGCAAGCTCAAGAGATGTTATGGGTTATCATCTTTCTTTCACTGGAGGCATTTTTTTCGGGAGAGATAGCAATGAGTTAATTGTCAACATATCCCCAGTGACAAGTTTGATATTTCATCTTTTACTTGTATCAGTCAATAGAGTCTTTTTAGTCGCATGAATCGAACTAAATTTTTTTGAAGCCTGATTTCTATTTTCTCAGTTCCTATTTACCGAACTGCTACGGGGGCGCCTATTGTCAAGCAGTGGTGTGTGGCAGACACAGATACGAAGAAGCGCGAACACACAGAGACACACAATGGAATAATACTAATTTATTGATGACGAACGAACACTCTTAGAAAATCCGAGAGCGTACCGAATGCTTACAGTTTCAGGGACCTTACAGGAGGCTTATCATTGAACAGTAATTTTAAGAGTTTGTGACCTCGAAAGACAAATGAGAAACTGCTATAAAATAAATTATTACCATCAATAATAAATGGATCAACGGGATGGCCAGCCACAATGTTATGGCGGTCGCTGTTGGGGAAATTCAGCTTTTGTTTTTAAATGAAATGTGCAGAAGCTCTATTGCAATCAACATTCTTGATATTTTCTATAATATTTTATCAAGAATATTACAAAAATCCTTGCAAATGGAAGCCATTATGATGACAGGAAATGGGTTGCTAATCCGGATGTGAGAAGAATTTCATGGAAAACTAAATATTGTTTAATATTTGAAGAAATGTTCTGCAATTATTACAAGAAGTGAAGAAATTAAGCAATTAAAATAAGAAACATACTTTTTATTGAAATTAAGACGGTAATTATTTAAATGAACAAATTTCATTTTAATGATAATTATAATGAAGACTGCAGTATTAGTGCTCACAGAATACTTAGCAGCATTCCGTCCGTCTTTCCGTTCTTCATTCAAATACCGCCAAGGTAGATTTTCCCTTTTATCCTTTCGGAGTCGATAAATTAAGTACCTGTTGCGTACTGGAGTCGATCTAATCGACTGGCCACTCCCCCAAAATTTGGGGACCTTGTACTTAGAGTAGAAAAGAATACTTAGCAGCATTCCATCCGTGTTTCCGTTCTTCATTAGAATTCCGCCGAGGAATTTTTCAGCCATACCGGTAGTTGAGTGACAGTACTTCCAAATACAACAATTACTGTTGGTTTCACATCTCCTCTCCTCATTGACCACAATTTTCGTATTTTCCCACTTCAAATCCTCGTTGTTGTCTTTCTTTTCTTTCTCTTTCACTTTCATCTTATTGTCACACAGGCATGCTATGTGGATTATCATGCATGTTCTTTCAATTGTTCGCCACCGCTATGACCGGTTTCCAATATCTGTTCAGGTGATCGCACTAAACCATTGCATCCCACGAGATTTTGCAATTGTTATTCAAGGTGGCTCCTCCTGGGGTTTTCTCATACCACGTCGTTCCTCTTTGTTGGCTTTGATTTCCACATATCTCACAATCCAGGATCTTTGTCACATTTTCATGTCGTCGTTTTGTATTAGCGTTGTGCTAATTTCGAGCATTCGCTAACGATGTGTCATACCGTTTCACCCCTCTCACCACACATTCTTCATTTGTTGCTATCGGCAGTGTTATAGATTCTGCACTTCACACAGTTTAGTCCTTAACTCTTGTTTGTGTTCTATGCCTATAAGTGCTTTTGTCAGCATCTTCTGGTCACTTCACCTCATCCATAACCACCGGCCTTCTGTATCTGTCTCGGTGTTCGTATCTCTTGCAAACTCACCGTACATTTTCTTTTCTTGTGTTCTTTCCTTCTTTGAGCTTCATGGTTTCCGTGTAAGTTATGGCAGCATTGCTGTTTCCAAAGATTTATTTTCGTTTCCCTTTCAGAAATTAGATAGCACTCACATATTCAGGAACAATAATAAATTTAATTTCACCTCGACTATTTTTAGCTTTAGCAATTTTGACTATATTGCTCCTGTTTAAAATCTCTTATCTACTTGACAATTGCATACTTAACTCTGCTTTGGGGGACGCTTTACTTCTTGGACTCACGTTTTGGTGCGCAACGATGTTAAACTTCCGATTACAGCACCGTATGCAGGTCCTTTCTGCTTTCTTTTACGCACGGATGATTTTTGTCTATATCTCTTAATGCTCGTAAAGACCTTATATCAGTGGATGGACTAAAAAATGCCTTCATTGAGAAAACTGTCCATGCTGCCGCGGCAGATGACACACACACAGCATTACAAACACGGCCCGCACACCGACCTTCACATTCCATGACTACCATTGGGATCAATCTGGGCAAGGATTCTGGATTATTTTCCCGTATTTTTACTGAATTTTTGAGGGCGATCGGCTTCATTTTTAGTATTCTCGTTTGTGAGGGCAGTCGTTTGTATTTCAGATATTTTTACTATCTGAGTGCTCTTGTTAGTATCATCCTCCTCCTCCTCCTCATCATCATCATCATCACCCTCATCTATGGCCAGTATTGCATCTTCTTCTTTAAACTTGATGTAATCAATTTTCGCCTCTTTGGTTATAGGGGAAGTGGCAAAGAATGCTGCTAGTTTATTCATTTTCCTGTGTCCTAGAGGTGCAGCGATCACACATTGGAACTGTTTGTTCAGTATTTCACTTATCCACACTGGGGTTCCCGTGAGGGTGCCATCTTTTTGGAAGAGGGGTCCTATCTTGTTGAGTACTGACGCTGTTTCTTTGGCAAATTTAAAGAAAGCTTTAGGGTTCGACTTGATATTTTCGATTACCCGGACTTCTTTACCTCTTCTCTGTTTTTTTTGTGAGATTCATGCAAACTTTTCTAAATTTTCAACAGCGTTCTCTCCAGGCGGGACTGTCCACTCCTTTTGAGGTGCTTGCTCAAACGGTTTGCAATCTTTGTCCGCAGTGTCGTAAGAATTTTCTTTTCCCTGAGGATCTTGTTTTTGTGAATGTTGACATTGTGTCCATGGACAGATTTGTCACATATGGTTTGCATTAAGGACGTGAAATGCTTGTGCTTCATGTCAATATCCGGTATGAAGAGACATTTAAACCAATCATGTATGAGGATCTCTTCGTCGATCAACTTATAGTTTGCTTTATGAAAATTTAGTTAGGAGAGATTTTGTATAGGCTGTACGTCTGCGAGGTTCTTTTGGTTCATAAATAGACAGCTCTATTATGTTGCGATCCGAGACATGTTTGTCTACTGTGAGCAACGATTTCACATGATATCATTCATAAAATTGGCTACACTCTGTTATTACCTAATTTGTAAAATTCGACTGAGAGGCCATTCCACCCACTGACTGGGTGGGGAAACTGTTTGTTACCTCTACGATACAAAAGGCCATGGAAAGCTCTATGCTAGGAATATCACGAAGATTGCACATTCGAAATTAAAGATTTCGAGGACGGAGTAGAATGAACGGTTTGATCACAGAGTACAGAAAGCATTTGTTACCTTGAATTGATCAAGTCGACAGAGAAGGGACCGGCTCATGCAGTGCCCGAACAGTATCCAAGCGATCGAAAAAGACCACTTTGGAGGCTCATTAACGACGGCAAAACGATTCAGTCCAATCAATTCGAGTTAAGATGGAACAGAATCTTGGCGCCCGACAGAATCCAAAGCACATTGTGATCTGCGGTGTATCACAGCATCTGATGGCGTGGTTGGTACTGCCAGGGCGGCGAGCTTGCAGAATCGTTAGCACGCCGGGCGAAATGCTTAGCGGTATTTCGTCGGCCGCTACTTTCTGAGTTCAAATTCCGCCGAGGTCGACTTTGCCTTTCATCCTTTCGGGGTCGATAAATTAAGTACCGGTTACGCACTGGGGTCGATGTAATCGATTTAATCCGTGTGTCTGTCCTTGTTTGTCCCTCTGTGTTTAGCCCCTTGTGAGTAGTAAAGAAATAGGTACCGCGATAGTGGATATACGAAACGTTCAATAAAAGGGACCAAAATATAGTTTAACTTGTGTGTATGCAATCTTCATAAGATATTAGCTGTCTACTTTGTATATAATATCTCATTGGAGATATTATAGTGTTGGAGATAGTTGCCGTCATTCTGAAGTTTGGTTGTAGAGTTTCGTTTATCTACGAAAGGCTTCAGGTTATATTTTGAGCTATGCTAGTGTGGCTTTCAAATCTAAGTTCTCTCTCGTTCGTTTGACAGCGTGTTTATCAACGTGGTAAGACGTGATGAGTATCTCATCCTTAAACCATAAAGCAACGTCATGGAAAGATTGACATATTCTGTTAATGCAGTCCAAGTTAAATGTAATTGCGTTAATATTTTATGACATGGTATGACGAAAGATCACTGCATTTGTGTTCCAAAGTCACAATAATAGCAGAAACAATAAGAAAATAGCATCAACTGCAACAAAAAGGGCTTCAACAGCAGCTGTTGTTGTGCTGTTAGTTCCTGGCATTTGCATGACATAATAACGTAGAGTTGATAACCTTGGACAGTTTTGTCCCGACCAGAACAACAAAACCTGTGCGTATTTCGAGGTTGCATTCGAACGACGGTCCAAGAAATTGCAAGCGAAAAAACATACGCTAAAACATTAACTTTTGATAGGTTATTCACAAGAGGTTTGATTAAAATTGGTGGTGGAAAATATTATGTAAATATAATTCAAATTATAATTGAAATAACCTTTAAAACAAACAACATTTAGGTAGGTTATCGAAGAAAGAACTTGTTAAAACCATTTCTATTTTTCCTAGATCCATCTGATTCGGCAACTAAATATTTATGAACATTCTCATGAATATTATAATGATTTAAATCATGATCAATAAAATAATCATGAAGATTATGACCATCATCAACATGATTGGTCGCACCATCGCTGCCATAATCGATATGAACATAAAGACCGCCATGACACTAATGAAGATAATTGTTATCATTACCATACTTGTCATCGTATTATTCAAATAAGTAATTACAATCATCATCACCATCAAAACTCGCAGCCATAATTATTAATGCCATTATACTAGACATCATCATCATAATCTTTTTCACTATCATTAATTATCACCAACAATTCCATCTGAATATTGGTTGTCTACCAATAATCAGTGACAGCAATAGCATCATTCCAGTCGCAGTCGTTTCCTCCACGAAGAATATATCGAAAGTAGCATACATAGAGGACAGATACGTTTATGGGTCCATGTTTCTCCCAAAGACTACCAACCTACATATTCAAAGACACTCGCGAACTGGTCAAGAAGAATATCTTAAAAATCTTATATGTATATACACTCATACATATATATATATATATGTATATATATATATATATATATATATATATATATATATATATATATATATATATATATATAGTTTTAATAAATTGTACATATATATATATTATATATATATATATATATATATATATTATATATTATATATATAATTCATATTATTATTTAATTGAACGCCACGCATCCATTTCCAAGTAAGTATATATATATATTAATAGTTATCGCCATACTAATATGGCATTCTTATAAAAATAAGAATAAAGCTGTCCGCTTATTAGCTCCATGAGGCCATCGCCTTAAGTTAGCTATTTGATACACAAACTGTATCCATATAACCTTCGAACAAGGGAGGTCAGTCGCTCCACACTACTTGATCGACAGCTACAGACGCGTTTCGGGGTATTGCCCCTTGTCAATGTAGCGTAGTCAGACCAGTAGGTGTCGCTTCCGACTATCCCTGTTCGAAGGTTTTATTTACCTAGTTTCGGTGGAATACATCCACTTGTTTTCAATAATAGAAATATTAAAATTACTAAGTCTCTCTAAAAGAGAACACGGCAGCGTTCCTGGAAATTAATAGTTATCGCCATACTAATATGGCATTCTTATAAAAATAAGAATAAAGCTGTCCGCTTATTAGCTCCATGAGGCCATGAAAAGTTCGGTGTGTGGTAAAGTGAATTTTTTTACGTTACCATATTTTTATAAATATATATATATATGTATATATGTATATATATATATATATATATATATATATATACATATATACATATATATATATATATATATATATATATATATATATATATATATAATATATATATTATATATATATACGCACATACATATATATATACATGTATGATAATAGTTGTTTCAATAACTTTTTAAGTTTTGGAAATGTCTTCTAAATAGGTGAGCGGTCGAATGTCATAGGTGTATCTGACTCTGAAACGTTAGCAGCAAAACTGCAACAGCAAAGGTGCAGGAAAGAAAACTGGGTCGGTGATAATTTGATCTCGAAATCTTAACCAAACTTTAAATGAATTTCAATGAAGAGTATATTAACGGTTTCTAAGAGGTATGCACTTCTCTGCAGGCCCTTTCATATACAACATAGCTAACTTGCAGCTGACATACATTCTACTTGATTTAAAGAAATTATTGGATTAAAAACATTTGTAATATGCCCCCATTAAGGTGTGTACTTTAAACACTGAAAATCCCCCTTGATCACTCCAGCTATAGCAAGCAACTACCTGTATTCCTCATATTGTAAAGATGAGAGATTACAATACATTTTTGTAAGAGCTCTGCTGATATTACACAAATTTAAGTTCCTACATTCTCATTACTACTGCATAAGAAATATGGTTACGGACATGTAGACACACCAACATCGGTTGTCAAGCGATGGTGTGGGGACAGAGACACACGAACACACACACACACACACACACATATATATATATATATATATATATATATATATATATATGCATTACAGGCTTCTTTCAGTTTCCGTCAACCAAATCCACTCACAAGGCTTTGGACAGCCCGAGGCTATAGTAGAAGACACTTGCCCAATGTGCCACGCGGTGGGACTGAACTCGAAACCATGTAGTTGAGAAACCAACCTCTTACACACAGTCACACCTGTGCTATATATATATATATATATATATATATATATATGTGTGTGTGTGTGTGTGTGTGTGTGTACTTAGGAACGGCCAAAGCAGTGTCTGCTCAGATCAGCGAACATAAGTTAACAATCATTATATATTTCAGTTTCTCAGTATGAAATCTTGTTTATCTCGTTGTGAATTTCGTAAAATTCTTTAAGTTCCTTCATGTCTTTTTGTTTTACTTTCTCAATGCCTATGTGTATGTTTGTGTTTTTGTGCATGTATTTGCAGTTCCTGATTTGCAATTTACTTCATAGTTACTTAATTACGTAGAAATTCCGTTAGTTGCTGCTCGTAAAACCGCTGTCTTCACACATTTTCCCTTCCTGTGTTTTATACTTTTATCGATATCTCAGTGCTTTCTTTCCTGAAGCAAACACCCATCAATAACTATTTAACCTGGGCTCCTACTACATTCGATATTCATATAAGTTTTGTTTTTCTTATTCTATTTAATCTCTAAATATGTTAAACAAAAAGTAAATCATACATTATTATATAAATATGCAAATACATAGCCAACCTCTCATTTTTTAGGTTTATCAATTTTATCTTTTTATTGAATGCAGAAATACACATACGAGCATTTAGATCAGATATGCATACTTTATATATACAAATATCTTTACATATTCTGACGTTGCTCTGTGATATCTTTATATGCACAAATATCTTTTCATATTCTGACGTTGCTCTGTGATATAATTTCTAAATGAAAAACTACACATAGGCGCAGGAGTGGCTGTGTGGTAAGTACCTTGCTAACCAACCACATGGTTCCGGGTTCAGTCCCACTGCGTGGTACCTTGTCAAGTGTTTTCTGCTATAGCTTCGGGCCGACCAAAGCCTTGTGAGTGGATTTGGTAGATGGAATCTGAAAGAAGCCTGTCGCATATATGTATATATATGTATGTATGTGTGTATGCTTGTGTGTCTGTGTTTGTCCCTCTAGCATTGCTTGACAACCGATGCTGGTGTGTTTACGTCCCCGTCACTTAGCGGTTCGGCAAAAGAGACCAATAGAATAAGTACTGGGCTTACAAAGAATAAGTCCCAGAGTCAAGTTGCTCGACTAAAGGCGGTGCTCCAGCATGGCCGCAGTCAAGTGACTGAAACAAGTAAAGGAGTAAAAGAGAGAGATTCCCTAAAATGCTACACATTTTTTTTTCAATTTGAAGCCACTGATTGTAATATAAGAAGAT
>NC_043003.1:116163956-116171456 GCF_006345805.1 Octopus sinensis
CAATAAAGTCTCTTGTATTTATCATCATTTAGGAACTCCCTGGCCTCCAAGGTGTCTGGATTGTATACCGTATTCGGTTACATATACATAGTTCAATTTCGTATGATGAATATAATGGATGTGTCTCGTGGAACAAACACCCTTTTTCTTGCAGGACGTAAAATTCGAAGATTGCACCTGGGCAATGAAATAAGCTAATTACAAAGAAATGCTAAACAACCCCAACTATATTTGCAGATGACTTCCAAGGCATATACCTGGTCTTTCAATATTTCCCTCTGCTTCTATTAAATAATTTCATTTATAGCATTTTATAACAGCTCTCGATTAATCATGCTTCTTTTCAATATCCTTTACACCTCTCCTTCAATGGATTCATATAGTGTGTAACCATAACAATCACCGAACCAGGAACATGTTATCATATCACAAAATTTATATACATACAAATCCATACATCGACGCAATATTTCACGCGGCATTTCATTACAAACAATACATAGAGCATTATCCTGACACAACTAATGCTACAGAAAACATTTAATGATATTTGAAATATATTCACAGTCTAAAGTTGATAATATCTCATCTGCGCTGGTTCCTATAGAATATCTAAAATATTTAAAGATAATATTTCTATTGATTATTCTGGAACAGAAGTACAAAAGAACTGTTTGGTTATTCATCATATGTGGAACCCAAAACAATATCTTTGATTTACACTTTTTCATTGTTATGCAAATTATCAAGAACAGCGAACCATACAACTTGTTTTATATTTATCTCACTTCTTATATATGCATCTGTGTGTTTGTGCGTATCCTGCTCACGTATACGCAACACACCCAAATACATAGAATACATCTGATTTCGGATATACAATAATATACACCTAGAAATCAGAACTCACATTATGCAGGTGTACGTATGAATGAATATATATACATGTTTGAATGTGTTCGTGTGTATGTATGTTTGCGTGTGTATCAGTTCCTGTGTACATATGTGTGTGTGGGAGTATCTGTATATGGATGGGTGTATGTACATCTTTGCATGATCGCTGTATGTGGCCGATTGGCCGCGTGCGCATGTATATGCTTGTTATGATATATGAATGCCTATACGCTTCTCGACGTGGGTGTACCATTTGTTTCTAAGTTAAAAGTACAACATTTATATTCCCTATTCTCACCAGATTGTAATTATACATTCTCACTATCCTTATACAGAAATATGTATGAAGCTATCTTCTTTTATACTTTTACTTGTTTCAGTCATCTGACTGCGTCCATGCTGGAGCACCGCATTTAGTCGAACAAATTCACCCCAACATCGGTTGTCAAGCGAGGTGTGTGGGGGACAGACAGACAGACACACACACACACACACACACACACACACACACACATATATATATATATATATATATATATATATATATGTATATGCATGACAGGCTTCTTTCAGTTTCCATCTACCAAATTCACTCACAAGGCTTTGGACAGCCCGAGGCTATAGTAGAAGACACTTGCCCAATGTGCCACGCGGTGGGACTGAACTCGGAACATTGTAGTTGAGAGGCAAACTTCTTACACACAGTCACACCTGTGCTATATATATATATATATATAATATATATATATATATATAACGGGAAGCTTTATGAAAATAAACAAAAGACGAAGGCAGGTGGAGTACAAACGAACAAATGTATTAGTATGGTGCTCAGGAATATAAATAAAACAAGTCTTTTACGTTTCGAGCCTACGCTCTTCAACAGAAAGATACACAGAAAAGAAACACGGAGAGAAACAAGAGAAACACACACACACATATATATATATATATATATATATATATGTGTGTGTGTGTGTGTGTGTGTGTGTATCCATCTGTCTGTCTGCCTCTATCTAAATTTCTGTGTGTGTGTGTGTGTGTCAATTTTCCTTGAAAATATGCAAAATGTACAGCAGTATTTGTAACGCCATTTTTTCTATTTATAATCAAGTCAAACATGGCAGGTAGAATGAGACGATTTATATTTCTTTTCTATGGATTTCAACAGAGTTCATTTTATAAATTATATTTTATAACTGCCTTCTTTTCATTTTACTTGCTCAGAAAATGTATTCTGTATGTGATGCTTGTATCCTGTGTGATTTTAATACAATTTCTTTATATTTTCATTAATTATTTTGTTCTTTACTTATTTTAAAATAACAAAAATGGCTGCACGTCAGGAAATAAGAAATAAAGCCTTATGAAGTACAAAAGATAAGAAATTTGCAGCAAAACATAAGACATGGTGGGTTGGAAAGTGGCAGGAGTTATATGATGTATATTAGATATTATATCTATATATTTTAGAAACTGCATGCATATGTGTGGTTGCAATGGCATATTTCTGCGTGGCTGTATTGGAAATTGGCATGGGGCTTTTACTTTGTGCGTCAAGAACATGATGGAGCTGTCGTTATAACTACATTTTTTGATAAATTTTCCATATTTCCACGTGAACAAGTACTAATCTTTAAAATTGTAAAATTTCAAATCTTTTTACAGTTTTTCGACCTTCACAGTACCATTGAATAATGGTACCCTCATTATACATACACAAGCACACACACACATCATATATGTGTGTGTGATAGATAGATAGATAGATAGATAGATAGATAGATAGATAGATAGATAGAGATAGATAGATAGATAGATAGATAGATAGACAGATAGATAGATAAATAGATAGATAAATAGATAGATAGATAGATAGATAGATATATAGATAGATAGATAGATAGATAGATAGATAGATAGATAGATAGATAGATTGATAGATAGATAAAAAGGTAGATAGATAGATAGATAGATAGATAGATAGATAGATAGATAGATAGATAGATAGATAGATAGATAGATAAGTTTCTTTATTGGCCACACAGGGCTGCACACAGATGTGACAAGTTACAAGGTAGAGCTTTTCTTTTGGGGGATGAAAAAACAAAAAAACAAAAGAAACAAAAAAAGGTGGCGTAGGTTTTCGATCAAAAGGGATCGTAAAAGGGAAAAGAAAATAATAATAATAATAATAAATAATTAAAAAAATAAATAAAAAATAAAAAATAAAAAATATAAAAAAGAAGAAAAGGAAAAGGAACAAAAGAAAAGAGAAATGAAAAAAGAAGAAAAAAGGGGGAAAAAATGGGAAGAGGAAAAAAACCGATCAATAGGGATCGTGTATCACAGTGTTATGATATATGGTGTAAAGGGGAAAGCAAGTAAGGTTTATCCGTGGGAAGAAAAGCCTACGATAAAGACCACGGTAACCTTGGTCAATATTGTTATATGTTACCACATTTGTTTGCAAGTGGGTTACCCTCTGTTTTCAATTTCTGGGTTCATAGGATTATGCTCAAGGTGGCTTCGTCATACATACGGGCAATCCTTGCTACATTCACCCATCTTTTTTTAAAACATTCGCTAGACAAAACTTGCCTCTCTACTCTCACTTTCCTTTTCAAGTGGTACTTGAAGAAGTTGATGAGAGATTGACCAGAGAGGAAAGTGTTTGTCTCCAATCCTTTCAGACGCGTCCACCAGATACATTCTTTCGCCATAGCCACAAGGATGATGAAAATAGCTCGTTTGAAGGAAGGAGGCGTGACAATATTGACGATAGACTCAGGTGATAAACCGACTCGTCCCACACGTGACAGCAGTTGTTCGACATAAGCCCACAGGTCGGAAATTGTTGGACACTGAACGAGTGCGTGCAGAACGGTTTCGTCGCTCTGACCGCATCTCGGGCAGGTCGGCCCCGTGTTTCTCGAGCCGTGTCTGTAGAGCTTATCCCGAACGGGTAGCGCTTCTCGGTAGCACTGCCAGGCCAGGGATCTCTGGAAGTTGTCCATGGGCCCTGGCCCAAAAGTTGTCCTGAACAGGCGGGTCAGGTACTCCTCGTCGACGTCCAGGTTCGCCCCGAGCTCGTCGTCGTACCTCCCCTCCACTAATCCCCAATAGAATGCTTTGGTTGTGATGAAGTCACTCAAGGTCGACCCAGGGCGGCAGAGTTGCTTGAGAGCAACGCGACACTCGCGGTGCCAGTCGCCCTTCATCGGCCTCTTTTTGATCCACGACTGCAGTTCGGTCATGGAGACGAGCTGCGGGAAAGCGTGCCTCACAAACGGCGACTACACCTGTTCACCGTCAGATAGATAGATAGATAGATAGATAGATAGATAGATAGATAGATAGATAGATAGATAGATAGATAGATAGATAGATAGATAGATAGATAGATAGATAGACAGACAGACAGATAGATAGATAGATAGATAGATAGATAGATAGATAGATAGATAGATAGATAGATAGATAGATAGATAGATAGATAGATAGATAGATAGATAGATAGATAACTGGACAGACATAGACAGAATAACCACACAAAGCAGTGATGATCAAAACAAATATTTATTTTAGAACACATTTGCACACCACAACGCCAAAGGTAATCGTTGCATGGTTTTGTCACAGAGAAAACAAAATCTCTACGTATCGTTTCTACTAGAGGCACAAAGCCTGAGATTTGTGGAGAGGGGGATAGTCGATTATATCGACCTCAGTGTTTCACTGGTATTTAATTTATTGACCCCAATAGGATGAAAGGCAAAGTCGACTTCGACGATTCTACCAGCTCGCTGCCTTCTATAAAGTATTTATAATAAATGCTTTGTTGGCGAGCTCCACGTGACGTTGATCTACTACAAGATATGAAATTTGAGGCGATATTGACTTTTTCATCGCGTGTTTTATTTGGTGCAGTTTGACGAGAAAATCCCCTTTGTCTATGCAAAAAAAGAGCACACATTTGTTGCACGCTTTTTGCCTACTACAAACATATAAACAAATTTGTAACATTTCATGTGTGCTGTCTGCACAATATTTGAAATATAAAATGCACGATAAGATATCAAATGTTCAAATTTCAGGAAAATGTGATATTACCAGTTTCAAAAGAACGCTATTTAGAATGCAGCGCAGATGGGTGGGGTACCTTATTCGAATGAAGGATAATTGTGTTCTGAAAATGCTTTAGTATGGCTACGATGCAGAGGGTGACTGCGCTGAAGGAAGACCCATCCTTAAGTATAAGGATAGTCCTGCCTGCGTGACACCTTGGTCAAGGGTCATCTATTAAAGCTTCGAAGCGACTAAAGACATTTAGTAAACGGAAATTGGAGGAAGCTCGTCGATATTATATATATATATATATATATATATTATATATATATTATATATATATACCTGCCTTCGTATTTTGTTTATTTTCGTAAACCTTCCCTTATATATCTATATATATATATATATATATATATATATATACTACTGATATAGGATGAAGCTTTTTTACAGAAAACATTCCATCAGAAAATGTGGCAGCATATCAAAATGCTATGAAGGTTAAAATTATAAACAGCTTATAAATAAGGGCTAAAGAAAATTATTTCAATGTCAATATGCTGATAACAGACTTTTAATTCGTCAAACAAACTTTTTAAAAAATTCTTTTGGCCAGCTTTCCTCGATTTCAGCTCTACGTGTTTTCTGTAGCGAGTAAATAATATGTGGAAAATGACGATTTAAAAGTCTGTTATCAGCATATTGTCATTGAAATAATTTTCTTTAGTCCTTGTTTATAAGTTGTATATATATATATATATATATATATGTGTGTGTGTGTGACCGCGTGTGTACCGTTGCCGATTTTTTTCCCTATGTTTTCCCTTCTCTGGATCTTTCCTTCTCCTATGTTTCCGATGAAGAGCTCCGCTCGAAACGTTAAACCCTCCTTCTTTCTTTCTTTCCTGACCGACCAATAATACTATATTTGTTCCGCGTCCTCGGGTTGCTGTGTTTTTTTTGTGCTTTCTTGTTTGGATTAACTATATATATATAGACCACCCGGAAGACCTCCACGACGGTGGAGTGACGATTTCAAGAGGACGATTGGGATCACCTGGATGAGAAAGGCGCGATCCAGAGAGGAGTGGACAGCGTGCTGTGACCAGCGGTGTCAAATGGACGCCTGACGGACTGGTCGGTCAAAGTGAAGTGAAGTCAAAGTGATATATATATATATATATATATATATATATATATAGGGGGGGGGGGTGTATGTGTGTGTGTATGTATGTATGTATTTGTGTGAGTATGTATAAATCTGCCTGTATGGTACGATAGGCATTTGAACTTAGAAGTATCTACATCCTAATTGAAACGTTTTTATTAACAGTTCACAGATAATGTTCACGGAAGACGCTACAATCTGCACAAACAGTCAATGATTAGATATCTTTAAACTAACGAGGGTAAAATTTTCGAAAACTATTATAAATGAGTGAATAACAGGAAACAGAAGAAGCAACCAGTGAATTATGTATGTATCGAATGGTCCATCATGTGTGTGTGTGTGTGTGTGAGTGTGTATGGATGTACTCATAGATTCATACATATGTACACATGTATAATATGCATACACATACATAAAAATACGCATATGTGTGTGATTAAGTGGGCATATATGTATATATATATATATGTGTGTGTGTGTGTGTATACATATGCATATATATACATATATGTATGCATATATATATGTAAGTATATATATATATATATATATATTTATATACATATATACATATATATATATATGTGTGTGTTTGTGTGTATACATATGCATATATATACATATATGTATATGTATGCATATATATGTGAGTATATTATATTTATATTATATATATATATATATATATATATATATATATATATATATATATGCGCGCGCGCGCGCGTGTGTGGTGTGTGTATGTATAATACAGAGAGACAGAGAGAGCAAGATATTGGATTATATGAGTTTTATGGAGGAAGAATTAAAATAATGGAATAATAGAAACGTAGAATATGAAAATGAAGAATGGACATGAGTGAAATACCGATAAAGACGGAAGGACACAGAATGAAACAATAAAAGGGAACGGATATAGACGGAAAATAGGAAAGTCTGCAAGAGGCAAGTATTTCTATTTTTCCATTAATTATTCTTATTATGATGATAATGAAGAGAAGTATTCAATTTTTTGATTTCACAATTAGTAAACAGAAACGTTAAAATTCACAAAAGAGAGAAAATATTGTTGCTTTATAATGTATGCCTTTGTTCCTTACCAAGAAATAATTCTCCTTTGAAAGTCTATGGTAATTTTTGAAATTGATTTTTTTTTTCTTTTTCTTCTTCCCTTTCTCTTTCGCTCATTTTTCTCTCTTATCTCTCTCTCTCTCTCTCTCTCTCTCTATCTATCTATCTCATTCTGTCTTTTTCTCCTTCTCTCTCACCCACTTCTCTCTCCCATTTTTGTCGGCTGTAATCACCTTCTAGTGTAGTTGCTGTTGTTGTTGCTGCTCTTATTTTAATACTTGTTTTGTAAGTATAAT
>NC_043003.1:116176456-116188956 GCF_006345805.1 Octopus sinensis
ATTGTCTTGAATAATATTTAAAAAAAGAAAGAGAATAAAACATTGTTGCAGCAAAAATTGAAATAATTTATGGAAATAAAAATAATAGGAAAAATGATTCCCTAATTCAAAATATAATTATATTCGAAAATGCCGAGAAAGAGCAAATGAAGAGAAAGGAATGACAATATAAAAGAAGAAATAAGATATCAAGAAAATGTCGAACGAAACAGGTTCCAATATTCACTTTATATTCATTATGAACCTAATTTCCACGCAATAAGAATGCAAAATACCACACACTGTATTCTCCTAGGCATTTTGGTCACACAAGAGGGTTTCTGGAATAATTTAATTCTGCTTTAATCTCTGATTTCAGCGGTAGTCATCTTGAATTTAAACATTTCAGTTGCGTATTTTTTTTGTTTTTTTCTTTCATTTTTATTTTCCAAAATGTTGGTTTTCTATTGAATTATCAATAAAATTTTCATTTACATTTTCTATTTGCTGCTCACAGTCTCTCTCAAACATATTCATCGCACTCTCAGATTCATTCCGACGTACCACCTCTCTGTCTGTCTGTATATATATATATATATATATATATATATAATATATATATATATATATATATATATATATAATATATATATATGTGTGTGTGTGTGTGTGTATGAGAGCAAGTGTGCATGCATGTAAGTATGTATGTATGTATGAATGTATGTATGAATGTATGCATACGTACATATACATACATGTGCACATACCTATTTGTACACATTTATATTTATAAATACGTATATATGTGTTTATATAAAATAATCATATATTCGTATGTATATATGTATATTATATATATATATATATGTGGTGTGTGTGTGTGTTGTATCTATCTATATGTATATACATATGTTGCATTTATATAATACATATATATATATTATATATATGTATATATATAAATATACATATATATCTATATGTATATTGTATATATGTATATATATATATATAACATAATATATATATATAATATATATATACATATATATGTATATGTATTAATAATGTATATGTATATATATATATATATATAATATATATATATATATATATATATATATATATATATATATAAAATTTCAATGGCTACGTCATTCCTTCAGCAGATTTCTTACTCATTCCTCCAACGTATTACCTTTCTAATTCGCTGTGTATATCCCCTCCTCTGAACCTTCTCATCTCTCTTTCTCCAATTGTCTCTCTCTCTCTCTCTCTCTCTCTCTCTCTCTCTCTCTCTTCTCTCTCCCTCTCTCTCTCTCCTGTGTTTAAACAATCTTGTCTAAAATATCATTCAGGCTTTATTTTTTTACCTAATTTTATTTTGTTTGATTTTCTCACAATTTGCCGAATTATTCATATACCTTCACATATTCTTTTATTTTCTCAATTTTATATACCTGACTTTTCTTCTTTCATTGTTTCTCCTCTTCGCTGCTCTTCATTTCTAAGTACACCCCCAACCTCCATCCCCACCCACGCACACACATACATACAGACACACAAACACTCATACACACGCACACACGAAAATATACATACATACATGCTTACATAATCCGCAAATGTAAACATATATATTTGTGCGTGCGTGCAGAGCGCTCACACACATCTACATAAACAGGGAAACATGTATGTCTAGCTATATATACACAGCACACAAATAGGCCTCTGTTTGTGTGTATGAGAGAGTGAGAGAGAGAGAGAGAGAGAGAGAGAGGGGGGAGAGAGAGGGGGAGTGTATGTGCGTGTATGTATGTATGTATACATTTGTATATGCTTGAAACAAGATTAGAATGTTCCTTCCCTATCTGGTTTCGTGTCAGCTAGGTTCTGAGAGTGAACTCTCGCGAGGTCTGCTTTGCATGCATTAGAATCCTCTCTGATCTCAAAGCATAATTACGAATAGTGTTTTGAAATCGATTTTATCACAGCCATACATATATTTGACTTTCTAATATCATACGAATTTTTTTTACCAGTTTTAGAAGAAGAATTGGAGAAAATCTACCTATTACGCCTCAGGTATTCTGTCTTGTTCACTTTAAGATTTGTGTTCAATTCACGGCGGCGTCTGGTAAAGAAACTAAGTGAACGACAACTGAATTAGTACTGAATTAGTGTACGGTCAAAACCAATATACTCCTCCACGCCTTCCTCTTCCTCCTTCTCCCACGCCTTCCTCTTCCTCCTTCTCCTCGCCTTCATCTTCCTCCTTCTCCAACCACCGCCTCCTTTCCCCTTCTTTTCCCTTTCCTTTTCCTCCTTTTCATTTCCTTCTTCTCCCTCCTTTCTCCCTCGCCTTCCTCTTCCTCCTTCTCCACGCCTTCCTCTTCCTCCTTCTCCTCGCCTTCCTCTTCCTCCTTCTCCTCGCCTTCCTCTTCCTCCTTCTCCCTCGCCTTCCCCTTCCTCCTTCTCCACGCCTTCCTCTTCCTCCTTCTCCTCACCTTCCTCTTCCTCCTTCTCCCACGCCTTCCTCTTCCTCCTTCTCCTCGCCTTCATCTTCCTCCTTCTCCTCGCCTTCCTCTCCCTCCTCCTCGCCTTCCTCTTCCTCCTTCTCCTCGCCTTCCTCTTCCTCCTTCTCCTCGCCTTCCTCTTCCTCCTTCTCCTCAACCTTCCTCTTCCTCCTTCTCCCCACCTTCCTCTTCCTCCTTCTCCTCTCCTTCCCCTTCCTCCTCCCTTCCTTAAATGTAAATTGCTTCATGTCTAAAATTTGTTACCAGTTCTAAAATACTACAAGAATATTCGAACTCTAAGGAAAGCTGTTCACCGTGGAGTATCCTAGAGACAATTTAAAGCAGTGGACAGATAGGTGTTAGGACACCGGGCCAGCTCACGGCATCCCCTCGCCAGATTGTTGGATACATACATTCCGAGTCGTTACTGATGAAGTGACAGCCAATCCGAAATGCATGCATGCCACAGCCTGAGGAAGCTAGGCTGTGAGCTGATTCGGTGTATTTACAGCGGAAAGCTTGCTGGATGATAACATACAGTTAATACCTTTCTCACGGGTTCGAATATTTCAATATGTATCAACATATGCATATTCCGATATAGTTTGTTTCCATTCGTTCTAAGAAAATAATTTATCGCTATCCTTCTTCTACTTTTAATATACTCATACTACACTAAAAATAGCTATGTGTATATTCAACTATATGCAAATTAAATATCTACTTATATAACAATCCATAATTAGAAGCAAATCCTTTTGCACACGTCCTTCCAGACAATATATATATATGTATATATATGTATATATATGTATATATATACCTGCACGGACAAACACACACATGCATAATATATATATGACTCTAGACGTAGGAATATCCTTGTGGAAAGAAACTTGGTTCCTACCGACATGTTACCCGGTTCAGTCCCATCACGTGACAACCTGGTCACGTGTTTTCTACTATACCCTCGAGTCGACCAAAGCCTTGTGAGTTCATTTCCTAGACGGAAACTGAAAGAAGTCCGTGATATATATATATACGTGTATGTGTGTGTGTGTGTGTGTGTGCGTGCGTGTGTGTGAGTGCCTGTGTGTTTATATATATGTATGCGTGTGTGTTTCCCCCAACCATGGCTTGAAAACCGGTGTTGGTGTGTTTATGTTACCATAAACTAGCGGTTCGGCAAAAGAGTCCGATAGAATAAGTATCATTCTTACAAAGAATAAGCACTGGGGTCGATTTGTTCGAATAAAGGCAGTGCTCCAGCATGGCTGCAGTCAAATTGACTGAAACAAGTAAAAGAATAAATATACATATATATATATATACAATTGCAGCGTGGAAGGTGTTTATAAGCCATTTAAGAAACACACAAAAGCCGTTCGATTCACTCCAACATTTAAGTTTAATTAGTCAAAATATTTTCGTCGCTAAAATCCGCGACCTGTTCACTGACAAAGTCCGTGCTGCATCTAAGAAAGTAACAGTTAGTTCGTCATATATATGTACGTATGTATGTGTGTATGTATGCATACATGTGTGTATGTATGTACGTATATATATATATATATATATATGGAGGCCCAATGGTAGGATCGCGGTTTCGATTCCCAGACCGGCCATTGTGAGTGTTTACTGAACGAAAACACCTAAATCTCGATGAGGCTCCGGAAGGGGGTGGTGGCGATCCCTGCTGAACTCTTTCGCCACGACTTTCTCTCACACTTTCTTCTGTTGGCTTGCTCACTTGGGCAGCGAGGTGGCGTCATTTGAAGGCTAAAAAAATGCGAAGCGCATTGTGACCAGCGATGTGTAGCAACATCCGATGGCCTGGTTGGTCACGTGATCACGTGATGTGTATATATATATATATATATATATACGAAGGGGTGTATAAAAAGACTTCTGATGATTTATTTTCCAACATATTCCCCCTCGATGGCTGAACACTTTCTTCAGCAGTGCTAAAGCGCCATTATCCCAGCTTAGAAGAACTCATTTTTTTAGACTCCAAGAAACTTCCTACAGCGTCTATGACATCATTGACATTGGCAAAAAGGCGACCAGCCAGTACTCTTTTCATTTTTGGAAGTAGATGAAAGTTAGAGGGCGCTTGTCTTGTGAATAAGGCGGATGGAGAACACGTTTGTATTCACAATCATGAATTGTTGTCATGGCAACCACTGAGCTGTGGGCTGGAGCATTGTCGTGATGAAAAAGTCTCCTCTGTTGAGCATTCCCAGCTCTTTTGTTTGCTTCTTGGAGGCGTTTCAGTAGCTGTGAATGGTACAGCCCTGTCACGGTGTGACCCTTTTCAAGGTAATCGATCAGCAAGACACCTTGAGAATCCGAAAAAATGGACGCCATTACCTTGCCAACTGAAGGAATGACCCTGGCCTTCTTTGGGGTAGGAGAAGATCTTGGTTCCAATGCTTTGATTATTCTTTGGTTTCAGGCTGGTAGTGATGAACCAAACTTTCGTCCATAGTAATGAAACGAGCAAGAAAATTCTCTTGATCGGCTTCAAACAGTTCCAGTTTGCTCGTGGACAAAGTGCACCTGGTGCGTTTCTGTTCAGGAGTCAAAAGGCGAGGGACCCTCCTTGCAGAAACCTTTGAGAACCCAAGTTCTTTTGTCACAATGTTGTCTGTTCTTTCAGTTGAGATGCCCAGTCTCTTGGTTATCTGACGACATAATATTCGGCGATCTTGCATTATCATACCAAGAGCAAGGTCAAGGTAGACCTTGGTGGTTGCAGTTGGAGTTCTCCCTGATCAGGGATCAATTCCACACTCTCCCTGCCACGCTTGAATTCATTTACCCAGCGTTTGAATGTTGCATATGATGGAGCATATCTTCATGTATTTCTGATGGAGTTATGCCTTTCAAATGAAGGTACTTTATGACAGCAGTTTTCTCCATTTTCCTCGTAAACTCAAAGCTTATTTATTCAAAATCTGAAATAAAAAAATTTAAATAGAATCATGAAAATGAGCAAGAATACTCCGAAATGACTGTACTTACCAGAAAAAAATTGTTTCAGCTATATAGCAGCCCCGTTTCTAAGTAAAGCACAAAACATTTCATACACCCCTCGTATAAGAAGGAATTTCGATTATACCCACGTGGTGAGTTGAAATATATATGAGAAATTAGAAAAAAGAAAAATACAAACACTTTACATAGTTTTAATATAATTTTTAATATACCGACCTGTTTCGCTTTACTAGCTAAAGATCCAAAAATGAACGACATTCTGAAAACGCAGAAACTCATCAAATGCAAAAAGCAACACAAATTGCTAAAGAGACTGCCAACAAATGCGAAGATTTAGAAAACAACCACGAAACCAACGGCTAAAAAGTGTGGACTCCCAAACTGTGGAACCAACTCCAACTCTCTTGAAGGATCGGATTTCCTTTTCCGAGGTTCCCAATTAAAACTAGTTACACTTATACCTCTGAGAACCTAATTCATGTAATAACCTGCTCGGGTTCTGGACACAACTAAACTGGACAGACGAGTATGAACGTGAGACGGATAACCACTCTACATAAAGAGCAAATCCGTTTCCCGCAATACAGGCAAATTCCTCTCACTATATAGAAAAATGTGCAAATAACGTCAAACCAAATTTCAGTCTTCCCCTTCTACCAGTGCAAAGACACAATTTCTACACAAGAACGTTTAAATAAAAAAACTTTTTTCATTGAAAAATACAGAACACGTCTTAATAAGCAGGCATAACCAACTTTTATCGTTTTTCATATTTCAATTCACGATTACATCATTGTACATAAATCCCCTCATATATATATACATATACTCCCTCCCCTTAGCGAAAGTTGAACAATTATCTCCCTTGCCCACAACAATAACAATAATAACGATAACTAAGTACCTCACCTTATTTTACTACTTGTGAATTCTTTCGCTAGTAAATATCATCACACACAACATGGTCAAAACTTTCTTCTTAAGAGAAGACATATTCAAATAATTAGAACTTAATTTCATGAATAGCTAAAGCGAAGCCGTTTGATGTATTAAAAATCATATTAAAACAATGTAAAGTGTATGTTACTTTTTAATTTCACATATATATATATATCAGGGTAATAAAGATTTATACATCTTTACTACCTGTAGCCTAGTGTGTAGAAAAATTAGCCAATAGACTATATATTATTCATATTAATAAAGTGTACATTCACACACATAAGAGGTATCCGTCATAAGATTCCTTGCATGCTAGACGGAACACCTAAAGTCCAAAACTTTATTAGGGGTAAGCTAGGCCACAGATAGTAAAAAATGTCTGAAATCTTTATTACCCTGATATTATTAATTAATGATAAATTTTTTCTGGAAAATTGTTCGAAGATATGCCGGTATTACTTTGCTAACTACAAAAAACTGCGTTTGCACGTTGGATTTGAAAAATTATAATGTATAAGCGTAAGGCACATGCAGGATTTGCCTCGTAGTTATATGGTTAATCTAGGCTACCTGTTGAGGAAGACTTCGCCTAACATATTTTATTTGCTAAAAAAAAATCAGAAACCATGGTCCCTGAGATAGATGGTATATGTTTTTTTATTTTTCATTCTCTTCGAATTTTTATCGCTAATAGTGGTTTGGACATTAGCTGTTCCTTCTAGCGTGCAGGAAATCCTATGACGGATACCTCGTTTGTATTTAAATGTACACTGTATATATATATATATATATATATACACGGGTGCTTAATAGCACCTTTACTGAAGAAATAAGAGTTGAAACACTTGAACCTGCATAAGCGCGTGCGCACAGACACACACGCACACACACATATATATATATATACATACACTGACAGGGGAGATAACCACCCATGCGGAAAGCTCGAATGCTTATATTAAATTTTAGTATCCACGTTGATATTTCTCTAAAGCTACTATTGTGTGTGTGTGTGAGTGTGTGTGTGAGTGTGTGTGTGTGTGTGTGTGTGTGTGTACTTACGCTGGTTTAAGGTTTTTAACTGTTATTTCTATCAATAGAGATGCTACTCAGTAACGTCAGTCACAGTTAGTGATGTATGAAATTTTCCTTGCTGGTTTTATATTGCGCGCAGCAGAATATATTAATTCATATATATATATATATATATTATATATATATATATATATGTATATATATATATATATATATACATATATATATATACATATATATATATATACATATATATATATATATATATATATATAATATATATATATATATATATATATATATATATATATATATATTATATATATATATATATAGTCAACAGGAGATGCTAGATGTAGAAAACTCCATGTGCTAGCCCCGGTCATTTCAGCTTACACTTCCAAATCATCCACGAGGTGGATGACTGCAGGGTAACGAGTGCTTATGAAAGTAATCCAGGTGAGCAGATAAGGTGACACTGATGCAAATAAATCAAAAAGAAAACTGCATGGGCCAGATAACCAGATAAATAAAGTATACATGCATGTGTGTGTGTCTGTGCGTGTGTGCGTGTGTGTGTGTTTCTCTGTGTGTTTGTGAATAGAGAGAAAGCAAAGGCTGAAGTATTCAGGCGATGAACGTTCATCTATAAATGTGTACAAATATATTTATCAACAGACAAACTTACTCAGCGAAGAAAGACACCAAAACAGAAGGGGAGAGAATATGGTGTAACGGGTCCGACAGCTATGTCTTCAGGGTGGAGAAATTAGGTATCTGTTCGCCCTTAAGACGGAGGCCAGATTTGCCTAATATTTATATGTTTGTACTACCGATTACATTTGCTTGATATTTTGAAAATGTCATCTGTAAACGTTATTACGTATGTTTAAGTCACAGGCTGTCCGCTCCTGTCCTACTCTTTATCTCAGCATTATATCTCATGCTCTTTCTCTTTTGAAACTCCCATAGTAGTAATTGTCTTGGATGCGACGATGTGAGACAACTTAATGGTATTTATTTGGAAAATTCCAGAAAACCTATGCTCCGAGGAAAAGTCCCTATCGAGAATTTGAAAGGCTATACCGGGTATATGTGTTTTAACGTTAAGAAAGAAGACAAGCTTTATTACGCGCCGTTTCCTCTGTCTATTCCCCGCTGAAATCTGTTTAAACTCATCAGAAGTGTTATCTTGTATCCTCGCTTTTCCCGGTACAATTTTAGTCGTAATTTCGGGTCGACACTATCAGTCCATTTCTTATGCCGGCTCCCTTAATTCGATTTACTGCAGTATTTGATTTTGTATTCATAGGTAGAGAGCTACTACGACCCTCCAAAAAACGTCCCTCACAAGACCCAGCGTAGCAGCTCTACGTTATGCTATGTCACCGTCTGGAGCTGCTCTGCAGCATTTTCCTGTTGCAGCCGCACGATTGCTAGTTTCCTTAATATTACATTAAGGTTGGTATCAACAATAGAAAATCAGCTATACCTTCCTTTACAGAGTACCTCGTAATAACATCCTATGTCATACTGAAAAATCTTACATTCACAGAGTATTTTGAAACCCTAAACATGTTCCTAGCCAGGCCTTCAGTGATGTTAAGATGAACTACTATAAAAGATACAGCGTCACTCATTTCGCTTTTAATATGGATTCCAGGTTCGAAAATAGCTCCAATATGACATCTAAACATTTAGCTAGGTTGTTGCATATCTTGAATGAGACGAACTGACTAAAATATCTGAACAAGGCTTAGGGACATTTTCTCATTTTATACATTTCATATATTTGGAGATATATGAAGAGTGTCGTTCATATAAGAGCGACGTGCATAGAGAGTCACGGCAAATGTTCGCTAAGCTCTGCTTGGGTGTGTAAAGCAGAAACAGATAGACCAGGACCGTCACCTGGCCGGAGTCCGACGACGACCTAGCTATATAGAACAAATAGTATCTGGATCCTAGGGCGGAAAAATATCTAAATAAATGGATAATATCTGCTACGACTTCTGTTAGATGTGTAATCTTTCTAACAAAAATTATAGTCTGATTGAGTAGAATCTGTGGAAATGTGTGGTAGAAGTTTTCAATATCGGACTTACAAATCAGATGGTATTCTTGTAACAAGTTTTCAAGCAAAAATACTGCCTCAACGGTAATTCCCTATTATTCTTGCTGAAATGCCGCATGAATATACGAATGGTTCTGTTTAAACTCTTCTATCTAATAAAGACAAATCTGATTCAGATGATCTAATCAATCTGGGTGTGTGGGGTGAGGGACAAAGAATTCAAGACGAGGAAATCAGAAAATTAGTGTTCGTCCATGTTCTGTTATCCCCCTTGAAATCATTCACAAAGTCTTAAACCGGATCTTTGCTCCGAAATGCCGGGTATCAATGTGTGGTTGAGATTCATAATATTATCAAGTTTTAAATTGTATCCACCTTCCACGCCATGAAAAGGGGACATTGCCAAGCGTATTTTTCCAAACTAGTCCTTAGTTTCTCTAAATCAATAGCGAGATATGTTCATAATCTAGACGGGAGTAATGTTAGCTATAGTTTTTGAATTGGTCGGTAGTGAATAGTGCCCGGCCCTACCTCGGTAAGAGGAGCGTAGGGAATTCCCTTGAAGTAGGCTTGGATTTTATATTAGTAGATAGCAATAATTTAATAAACACGAGAAACGTATGTTTTGGGTCCAGAGCAAGTGTCCGATCTTCTGATACTAGTTATTTGTTTACTACCCACAAGGGGCTAAACATAGAGTGGACAAACAAGGACAAACAAACGGATTAAGTCGATAACATCGACCCCAGTGCGGAACTGGTTCTTAATTTATCGACCCCGAAAGGATGAAAGGTAAAGTCGACCTCGGCAGAATTTGAACTCAGAACGTAATGCCAGACGAAATACGGATACGCATTTCGCCCGGCGTGCTAACGTTTCTGCCAGCTCGCCGCCTTATAATACTGATACTACAGTATAAGATGTGACCACGATAGGATTGGCTACTGTTTGGCTTTTACCCCAACGTGTTACTGTGGGATTTTGGCACACATAGAATGGGAGTAATACAGAAGATAACTCGAATGTGTTCTCATTTTCTAATCTATAATAAGCATGCATAACAGTTACATCTATGACAGTTTTTGTCCTTTGTTATGAACCTCTAAATCGGTACTACACCATAGAGTTACAGTAGAAATGGAGTAAAATCGCGCTGAACCGTTGACTTGGCTATTCTTTAAGTTCTTATTCACCTCTACGACATCAGCTCTAAAACAAAAGGTATTTCTTACGAAGTCTTTCTGTAAATAACTATTTTTTATTCAGATCGATACAGAGCTTGCATTGATTCTCTCAATCATCATCACCATAATTATTACCATCGTTCTCCATATGGTTTGAATACAATTGCACAAGCTTCGGGAGCCATGAAAGACGCGCGCACATACATCATCAAACAGCCATGACAGCTATCGAAGATAACTGCGTAATTACCAGAAACGGTCGAGAAGTCACTTATCCGTATGTTGGTATCGTACTAAGTTTGCAAATAAGTGGACAGTGGAAACGGTGAGCTGTTGGAAAAAGTGCTGGACATTTGATTCACCTCAGTTAACAGATGATAAATAAGGCAGCGGTAAGTGAAAGTTAGTAGAAGGCGTGAGAGAAAGACAGGGCAGGCGAAATTCGATAATGGCGCGCTAGAGTATGTGAAAGCTTACTAATAGTTTTCCTTGGTTTACTTTGCTGTGATCGATGGTTTTCTCACAAGAGAATACATGAATAAATTTCATAGTTATGCTTTCAGCTTTCACACATTTGTGGAACATTTGTTCAGAATATATTCAACAGAAATAACATTAGTCTAACAACTCTATTGTTAATTCTCATTTTCTCATACGATTACATATTCAGTCTCTCGGCTACAAAGAATCTAAATCACGTGATTCCCTGTGTATACGTATGTGTACAAGCGTGTATCAGCAGATGTAAAATCGATACTTTTGTTTCCAGAATATTTTTATTATTTCGTAATTTTGAATGCTATTCTAAATAACAACATTATGTAGATGTAAGAGATACATTACATATAAAACAAGTTATATAATGACAGTCCAAGATATAAGATTTACAGAAGATACCAAGAAAGAATAGTAACGTCCAAAAGAGTCGGGTTCTTTCTGAGTTAAATCTACGTTCGTATTACCTTTGTTACTAATATGACACAGAAATGTGTGCAGTGCCCAGTAGTGCAATTTTCTGTATGTTATATATATTTGTAAGTCCTGGTGTTTTTGTTATGCATTTGTCTGAATATTTTTTATCATACCTAATGCGCCTACTATGATAGGGATTATTATTATTACTATTATTATTCAGGTCACTGCCTGGAATCGAACTCGGAATCTTGGGGTTAGTAGCCCGCGCTCTTAACTACTACGCCATATACCCGTGGGTTTATTCTCACGCTATTTATTTGCGTTATTTTAAGTACATATTCTTGGGTTGTTAAATATATATGTAATCTTGGAATACCAGAAAAGATCATAATTAATGTTTCCTTTTTCTTGACATATTACGGAAAAGAGTGGGATTTGAAACTGATAGTTTATGGTAGAATTGTATGTTCTAGAATATAGAATTTTGATGACAGGTCAGACAGAGTGCCGGTATCTGCATAATAGTATATAAGGCGGCGACCTGGCAGAAACGTTAAGCACGCCAGGCGAAATGCGTAGCCGTATTTCGTCTGCCGTTACGTTCTGAGTTCAAATTCCGTCGAGGTCGACTTTGCCTTTCATCCTTTCGGGGTCGACAAATTAAGTACCAGTTACGCACTGGTGTCGATGTAATCGACTTAATCCGTTCGTCTGCCCTTGTTTGTCTTCTCTGTGTTTAGCCCCTTGTGGGCAATAAAGAAATAGGTGTCTGTATAATAGCATATTAAAATTCAGTAACAACTGCAGCGTAGAAATTTAACCGGTATGATAAAGTCAGTTTACATATACGTTTAG
>NC_043003.1:116193956-116203956 GCF_006345805.1 Octopus sinensis
ATAATCATCAGTTTGCGGAATTGGTAATATTTCCTACGAGTGGAAATCGCATTCCTTTTCATGATTTCAAATTGGAATCACATGCAATCTAATAAGTTATAACCAGAACAGTAAGTAAAGTTATGTAAGATGACATGAGACATTTTATGATTGATTTTTAATTGCTGAAAGCTCTTTTCTCTCACAGAACCTTCAAATTTATTTTCTTTTATTGCAGGGATAATATTGACACAAGAAAAACGACAGTCAATAATTCCTTTCTACCAAAATGGACTCGCAACACAGGATATTGTTGCTAAAGGCATTGCACGGGATTGAACTGTGTACAGAATTATAAAACTTTCAAAGTGATGGGATGCATGATTGCGAAGAATGCCCCTGGTCGTCAACGTCTGTTCTCTAACCGCCAGGGGAGGGCTTTGGTGAGAAATTCATAGACGAACCGAAGTGCTGGCAGCAAACAGCTTGTTAACGAGCAGGAATCAGCCAGTGTCAGCGTTTCAGCTCGGACTGTTCGACGATGTCTTTTTGATAATGGTCTCGCTTCACGGAGAGCTGCAAAGAAACCTTTTTTGGGCCAAGAATAACGTGAAGGGGGGGCTTGCCTTTTTGCAGAAAATATAAATATTGGGTCTAGTGAACAATGGGACAAAGTGAGTATTTTTTTTGTTTTTTGATGAAGCCTCATTTCAATTGTTTGGGACAACTGGAAAAAAGGCGATAAGGTGAACGCTATAATGAGGCTTGTATCTTTCCCACGGTCAAACATCCAGAAACCATTCCAGTGTCGTGTTGCTTTTCATTCAAGAGCGTTGAATCACTGTCAGTTTTACGGAAAAAACTATTCTATGAAATCCACATGATACCTAAATATCCTTGAAAACCATCCCTTTCCAACCATTGGGAGGCCGATTGGCGAAGAAACTTGCATTTTCAAACAAGCTGGAGCACCTTGCTACACTGCTAAACAGATAAAAGAAATATCCTGGAGATAATGGTATTGAAATTTGTGAGTTTTGGCCGGGAAATTCTCCCGATTTAAATCCTATTGAAAATTTGAGGTCCATCCTTAAAATCTGAGTTGACTGAGAAAAGCCAACAAATATTGAACGATTGAAAGCTCTCCTACAGCAAAAATGGACGACTGTAAATATACACCTGACTCAATAATTGGTTTCCAGCATGCTTAAACGAATCAGGAACGTCTTGAAAAATAGGTGTCGCCACTGCAAAAACTGAGTGGAAGCTGAATAACTGTGTATCACATTTCATTATTGTTCATATGGTTCAAATGTGCCATTATCTTTCGTTATTATGCTCGTACGCGCTCAAACAAATCAACATTTCGTCTTAGATAGGAATTTTTATATAATTTCAGTGCACAATAACGATTCGCCAGAATCATTGGCCACGACTGTAGATAAACTCAAAAGTATAATGTTTGGGATAATAAAAAAAAAAAGTACGCTGGTATGTGTCATCACTTACCGGACGAATAACGATTCTATGCCTCCACAACAAGAATGTAAATGCAGGCAGGTATTTGTGAGTAACAGAAGGAAACTTCTCTGCATTCAGATCTGAAATCTAAGATATTCTCGACCATGATGAAGGAGGCTCGGATCTTTTCGGTTTGAACGGCAGTTTTTAACATAATTTCTAGGTAACTAAAAAATTTTAACTTCGTATACTGGTAGAATGTGTTTATAAAACATGTTTTTCTCTTGGCTTTATTGAGAAAATTATATAGTTTGTAAGTTATTTGTTTTTATTTTTCTTCAATTTCAGCAATTTCAACCAATCAGTGACGTCTATTGAGTTAAAAATCATTCTGTGCCGTATGAATATGTCCCTCGTTTAAGAAACAGATTGACTTTATTTACATTTGTGAAGAAAAAAAATATACCCTTCTCCCACTCCTAGCCCTAACAGTAACCCTAATCTTAAAACAGATTGAAATGCAATAGATCGATTCTAGGGTCATAATTATGGGTGATAATTTCATATGACACCGCTAGAAAAACTATCTTAACTGCATCCATACGACTGCATCTTGTAATGAACTAAATCTAAAAACATTATCATTGATTACCGAGTATCCAGAAACAGGTGTTAGGCTTATAACAACTTACTTCAACCCTTTTCATTTTCTCTGTCGTTTGTACTCTGTGAAAATTGGACCTATTCATATAAGTATTTATATATTAATACTTAAATATTCATCGTCTGAAAGACTCCACATTTTACTGTCTCTCGTTTTGTCTGTAGAGATATACACACATTTTGCATTTGATGTATTTGGTATTTGATGTATCTAATTTCTTTATCCGCATAATTGCTTGTATATATATATATATTTCTTTATTGCCTACAAGGGGCTAAACATAGAGGGGACAAACAAGGACAGACAAACGGATTAAGTCGATTACATCTACCCCAGTGCGTAACTGGTAATTTATTTATCGACCCCGAAACGATGAAAAGCAAAGTCGACTTCGGCGGAATCTGAGCTCAGAACGTAACGGCAGACGAAATACCGGTAGGCATTTCGCCCGGCGCGCTAACGTTTCTGCCACCTCGCTACCTCATATATATATATATGTGTGTGTGTGTGTGTGTGTGTATGTGTGTGTGTGTGTGTGTGTGTGTGTGTTGTGTGTGTGTGTCTGTGTGTGTGTGTGTGTGTGTATGTTTGTATGTATGTATGTATGTATATAAGACTATAGGTGTTTCAAAATGTGTAACTATCTTCAAATAGTTATCCTGCAATACTCCCAGATCGAGTCACAAATAACGCCGAGTCAATCACCCCCTTCCAGACGCCCTTCCAACATTCGCTGCTTCTCAAATCTCTCCAAATCTTCTTATTTACCATCCACGTAATTGGTTTTCTTCTTCCTGCTTTCCTAATAATTTTACTTTTTTTATTAACAATCACTCTAACCTCATTTTCTTTCTAATCAGTTATTGAAAATATTTAATTATCTCTCTTTCATGTTGTCTAATAAATTGTCTCTTATATTGCCAATATTAAGATTTCATTATCTCTTACTCTTCTTTTTTCTTTTCTTTCTTTTTTCCTTACCGTCTCTGTTATCCTCACAAGTCTTCTAATCTCTTTGAAAATGCCCCAATCTCAGCTCCATGAAGCAGAATCGAATATACGTACAATTTTAATAATCATTTAGTATTTCATATGAATACTTCCTAATGATATGTCAAACAAATTTCAAATCACTTTCTAATTATTTCTTTTTCCCTTTGACTTCTACGTCACACAACTCGGTTCCTCTTCAATTGTCTTTAATGAAATTGTAAATTTATAGTGTCACTCCTGTTTTTCTTTCTCTTTCGTTTGATTAATAGTATTGATTTTCATTTCTTTACGTATATCTCTTTCCTCCATCACATTCAGTTTTTATTTACTATGATTACAAATTTCCTCAAGACAGTATCTCCTGCACATCAGCCATCTAACTCCCCAGACTGCCACCCGTTTGATGATTATGTGTGGGGCACAGTTGAGCAAGAGACCAACAAAACTCCTTGTAACACCAAAGATGAACTCCAGGCACGGATTATGGCAGCATTCACCACCTTAAACAAAGTGACCATTCAGAAGAGTTGAAGGAGATTCTGAAGTCGTCTAGAGGATGCGGTTGACGCCAATGGCGATTTTACTAAATAATGCTACTCCTTATTTCAAGAAATATTCTTTATGTAATTTTGGTAAATATATCTGTTAAAATGAGACGTTAGTGTTATTTTCATTTTTGCGTAATTTGGATGACAGTTTATACACCGCACCCTGTGTGTGTGTGTGGTGTGTGTGTGTGTGTGTATACATATATACATATATATATACTTACACATATATATATATAGATAAATATAGGGAGAGAATTCACAAAAAAAAAGACGAAGGCAGGTGGTGTAGACAACAACCATTTAATGCTTGGGAAGTGAAAATTCTTTAACGTTTCGAGCCTAGGCTCTTCCACAGAAAGGAACACAGAAAGAAACAAGGAGAGAAAATAAATGTGCAGTGGCTAGCGATCTATCATGGCGAACCTTGTGGGGTATATTTGCCAACATGTTGAGCGGTAAATGTGTAATTTCACATACATTGAAAACATGTGGTTGGTTGAACAGAAATTGAATGAGAAAAGCAGGATAACATAAAAGATATGAACAATATATAAATGCATGATAACAACAGGAGTTGTGAGGACCATCACACATATTCAATGAAAAAAAAAATATATATATATGTGTGTATATATATATATATATATGTATATATATATACATATATGTGTATGTGTATATATATATATATATATATATATATATATACCCAGCCATGCATTTTCTTCTATGCTTGTATTTTATGCGTTTCAGCTCACCAACACAACCCCATCTAGATCTCTCAAGGTCTTTGGTAAAATATTAAATAGCTGCGAGCCTTTGAATGCCAAGCTATTTCAGTACCTGATATTTACTCTAAACAAGATGGCAGGGACAGGGGCCTAAGGAAACCTGTTTTGACGTCGAGTTTGGAGATTTATATCACTCACAACGCCAAAGTTTGGTACCAATCTTTCTAGGATCCTCTATATGTATATCTCTGCATATCTCACCTGTCTTTACTCCATGGAGTAAAGGCGTATCTCTTACGATCTTCTTCAGTAGCTCAGCTGTGTGGAGGTACATGGCCTAGTGGTTAGAGCAGCGAAATTGCGGTCGAGGGATTGCGGGTTCGAATCTCAGACCGGACGATGTGTGTATTTATGAACGAAAACACTTAAACTGACTCTTTCGCCACAGCTTTCTCTCACTCTTTCCTCCTGCATCTTGCAGCTCACCTGCTACGGACCGGCGTCCCGTCCAGGTGGGCAACCTATACGCCAAGAAACCGGGAAACCGGCCCTTATGAGCCAGGCATTCCTCGAAAAGGAACAAACAACAAATAGCTCAGTTGTTCCATCAGCAAATTCTTCCTGGTGTAGCTCCGCTCTACTGCCTCAAGCTCTGCTATTTATTGGGCAGTGTGAACTGATCACAGTGGAGGGTAGTATTTCTAACAGCTGAGAACAAATCTACTTCACAGAACCAGCATCGTTTTCTACTCCTTTGTTCTGAACGTTCTCAGAATCCCTCCGGTTGCCTGCAAATTACCACTATATTTAGTAATATGTACATGAAATGTAGCGTTGTTGTTTATATCAACTGCAGCGATTTGCCTAGTATTCTGGGTGAGGAGCGGTTTCACTTTTGCAGCATATTAGTTATCTGAGGAACCCCATTCGCTAATATTCTCACCATGGAGAATGTCCTGTTTCTGCTCCTCCCTAGCTTCTGTATTTTATGAAGCCATGCTAAGACTCTCATAAATTCCCGATATGCCGAGTTTCCGTGGATTGCGACTTACCATTCTAAGATCAAATTTCCCAAAGTCCTTTGCAAAATCAATATATGTTACATCCATGTTTGATCGATTTATTAGTTGTTTCAGCAACCAATCATAATTCAGAGAAGGTATGTGAGGCACATTCCTCCCGAACAGAAGCCGTATTGGTTATCAGGGAGCAGTCCTTATCTTGTAGGGAGGTGATCAGCTCCCTTACATGACTTCGCTGACATGTGTTGCTAGAGAGACAGGAGGTAGTCCAATAAATTTTAGCATCCGCTTTGCAACTTCCATCATGGATATGACATATTATGCCTTCCTTTCACGTTCTGGTGTGTCTCCCATCTTCAAGGAAGCTTGAGAAGAGACTCTGCTCCTTTCAATTGCTTTAGACGGATTATTGGGAATTCATCAGGGCGTAAGGGTGAGTTTAAGTTCATTTTATGAATGGATGATATTACATCAGTTTTCTCTGTTTCTATGTAATCGACCTGAGTTCATATTCAATTTCAAGCAGTGTTTGTTTGGGATTAGATTTTTCGATATGTTTTAGCAGTTTGCTTATCGATTTGGGATTTTGCGGCACGTCTGATTAGAATCTTCCTATCCCTGGGGATTATGCTTTTGTGTCGATTTGACATTCTCTCTGGAACAAACTTACAGCATATGTCATGCATGATGGTCATAATGTGTTATAGTTTTAGGTCAATATCCTGCGTACAGAGACTGGGGAGTCAGTTTTGTTCTAGGACGTCTTTTTGAATACATTTCCAATCATCTTTATAGAAATTCAGGTTGCTAAAGGAGGCGGCCTGGGGGACATTCGAGATTAGGGATGCTGAAGTCTCTTAGAAGAAGTATGTGAAGCCTGTCATCTAGGTTAGTTAATATTTCTATCTTTTTGAGGCTCTCTTCGAATGAGGCCCTATCATCTGGATCATCCTTTGGACGATATATCGTACATATTACCCTTTTCACATGTTTAATATGAACTATGCGTTTGGCAAAAGTACTACATGGGTGACATCTTCCCGGATGTACAATGCAGTTCCATCATGAGTACTTTCTCCTCTGTCAGTTCGAAATACAGCGTGCTTCGCTGTGATTCTTAGAATCGGTCATGTGAGTGATGTGATGAGTTCTTGTTGGTGCCATCCATATTACTTGGTTACAAGTAACTATCTCTTTCGTGTATTGGTCTTTGCGCTGCTTGGATGATAGAAATCTTCTGGCATTTAGCAGGACCACTGGTTTGACATATGGGCTGTCAATAGAGACCACTGGCTAACATATGAAGTGGCGTCACATGTGGCCATCCTAGATTTTTTCACTTTGCAGTGGTCTAATATAAAGTAATACAACGGAAAAACCCACCTTGTGGGGTATATTTGCCAACATGTTGAGCAGTAAATGTGTAATTACACATACATTGAATACATGTGGTTGGTTGAACAGAAATTGAATGAGAAAAGCAGGATAACATAAAAGATATGAACAATATATAAATGCTTGATAAAAAAAAGGAGTTGTGAGGAGCATCACACATATTCAATGAAAAATCTCATGATCATCATAACTAACAAGGAAAATGCTTATTCAACGTAATTCGCTCTCAGGTACATATGCATGCTGAGACTAAACCTATTGATTCATGCCGTTTCCCAGCTCTCTCAAAGTATTTAAGGAACTTACAGGAGAACAGAATAATCCTCTCCCCTATCCTTCCCCTTCCGAATGACGAAGTAGTAAAGACTTCACCAGACTGGAACACAATCAGTTTCCACACTTTTCCACAAGCCAGTCTCTTTTGGCCATCAGAGAGTAGGAATGTGCCTATCATTGTCTCTTAAACAACGGATGGTCAGGAAATATCACAGTGGAATCTACCAATAATTGCATGTGTCATACATAGCACAGCCGTTGTTAGACATAACTCCACATTTTACTAAGGAGAGACACGGGTTCCGCGTGTGCTTAACTGTTCCATTTTTGTGAATACATCTTCAGCTAACCGAAAGTAATTTCGGAAATGTAGAGACTGTCTATAATTATCAGGTACGTTTTTTCATATGTACTTCCCCAGTCGATAAAGCACATACCTATTTCTTTATTGCCCACAAGGGGCTAAACACAGAAGGGACAAACACGGACAGACAAACGGATTAAGTCGATTGCATCAACCCTAGTGTGTAAGTGGTACTTAATTTATCGACCCCGAAAGGATGACAGGCAAAGTCGACCTCGGCAGAATTTGAACTCAGAACGTAACAGCAGACAAAATACATATTTCTTTATTAGCCACAAGGGGCTAAACGTAGAGGGGACAAACAAGGACATACAATGGTATTAAGCCGATTACATCGACCCCAGTGCGTAATTGGTACTTAATTTATCCACCCCGAAAGGATGAAAGGCAAAGTCGACCTCGGCAGGATTTGAACTCAGAACGTAACGGCAGACGAAATACCTATTTCTTTATTAGCCACAAGGGGATAAACATAGAGGGGACAAACAAGGACATACAATGGTATTAAGCCGATTACATCGACCCCAGTGCGTAATTGGTACTTAATTTATCCACCCCGAAAGGATGAAAGGCAAAGTCGACCTCGGCAAGATTTGAACTCAGAACGTAACGGCAGACGAAATACCTATTTCTTTATTAGCCACAAGGGGCTACACACAGAGAGGACAAACAAGGACATACAACGGTATTAAGCCGATTACATCGACCCCAGTGCGTAATTGGTACTTAATTTATCCACCCCGAAAGGATGAAAGGCAAAGTCGACCTCGGCAGAATTTGAACTCAGAACGTAACGGCAGACGAAATACTTATTTCTTTATTAGCCACAAGGGGATAAACATAGAGGGGACAAACAAGGACATACAACGGTATTAAGCCGATTACATCGACCCCAGTGCGTAACTGGTACTTAATTTATCGACCCCGAGAGGATGACTGGCAAAGTAGACCTTGGCAGACGAAATACCGTTAAGCATAATGCCTGGAGCGCTTGCGTTTCTGCTACCTTTTTGTGTTTCAGGATACTTTTTTTAATTTTGTATATGACTGCGTTAACACCTGCCAACTGTTTTTTTCTTCTGTTGTCATATTTCTATGTAGCTGTTCTTTTCAATCTGCTTTGTAAACATTTTAGGTAAGCAGTTACTGTCACCAAATTTGAAGCTAACTCAAAAATAGTAAAATGGAAAGACAGCTTAAGCAATCAAAATGGAAACTTACAAAATTATGGAAACGTTCAAATATGTACATATTAATATAATATTAATGTTTGAGGATGAATCCCCTTAATCAATCCACTACAATTCAGTAGGCAATCTAATACACGAAAAGTTTTATTGATAAATGCACAAGAGAAAGAATGACAGAAAAAAAACTTTTTCATTAAATTATCTTGAAAGGAAATGTCCTCTAAGCTGAACTCGACGCTTGAGTCCACGATGAACACGCCATATAAATAACGGGAACAACACAATCAATAACAATAGCATTATCAATAAAAGCAAATACAATAGCAATAACAACACCAATGAATATGATAGCAATAGAGAGAATAAGAATTTAATAGATTTTTGTCACAAAACAGTCATTTTAGTTATAGAAGTATAGGTAACATTGACACCACCGCAACCATCAACCCAGCAACAAGAATTATTGTTGTTGTTGTCGTTGTTCTTGCAGTTGTTGTTCTTACTACTGCTGTTGTCGCTATTGTTACTATTACTATTTTTATTCAGTGAGAGAGAAGCACATGTCATGAAAGTGATACCGGGTAGAAATATGCAGAGCACAACATACCCATCATGACGACCCGCCTGACAAATGCATAAGAGACATAAATGCGCATCGAAGTGATCTCATATCAAGATAAACAGCGCATGAACTTTCAGGTGGGGCCCAGTTAGAATTTTCTTCATGTTGATTAGCACATCCCACTTAAAAGATCACAAAATAACGGTTGTTGAAGGATGTTGAACGAAACACACATGTTTTCAGAGGTAAATTATTCAAACCCCAAAGAATTCATTTCAGCACATGGCTATAATGCTCCCTAACGAATCCGGCGCGTCATCTGGTGAAGGTCAAGCAAATCGCAAGTAAATCTACGTTCCTGAGCAGAATATTTACTGTAGCTTATCTTTTATTCCAAGACAAAAAACATATACATGATAACGACTCTGATCAGTAACGTTTCAGACGCTATTTGAGCAACTGCCTGCTATTGCATCGAGTCTACTATTATTATTATTATTATTATTATTATTATTATTATTATTAGTATTATTATTATTATTATTATTATTATTATTATTATTATTATTATTATTATTATTATTATTATTATTATTATTATTATTATTGAGTGAGAGAGCAGTTCATGCCATCAAAGTGACACTGGGGTAAAATATACGAAGCCCAATATACCCATCATGACTACCCGTCTGATAAAGGTACACCAGGCACATGCATCACAACCATATGTGCGCGACATGGTGATCTCATATCGAGATAAACAGCACATGACCTTGTAGGTGGGGCCCAGTTAGAACTTTCTTCTGGTCGAG
>NC_043003.1:116208956-116213956 GCF_006345805.1 Octopus sinensis
ATCTACACGGGCATGAGCGACGCTCATTCAAAGAACAACATCCAAATATATCGAATAGACAATTCATAGCTAAATTAAATATTGCATTAAATTATAGATACGAACTCCCGTACCACTTTTCCACCCGAAATATACATGCCTCTTTCTTCCTGAGCCTTTCTCTTCATGGAATCTCTTCAATTCTCTCTATTGCCCCTCTTTTTCTAACGGCTGTTTTCATTTTCGTATTTGTATGTAGAACCAACAGACATTTATTTTACTTCGAACTCAAAGCGTATGTGTTTTTTTTTTAGAGAGAGTATGTGTGAACGTGTGACTGAGTGTGTTTGATTTTTGTGAATGTGGAGGTGAAAGGGCCTGCATGCGTCTCTATGTGCTCTGTCTTTAAGAACATTAATTCGTTGGACCGAAACACTTTAATGTCAAAACAGAACACAAGAAATAGAAGAGTACGTTACATATTCTCTTGTGGTGGGAGGCAAATGTGGAAAGGAAAGAATGTGGGTGTATGTGCGTGTGTGTGTGTTCACATACATGCATATATATGAGTGTGTACTTGTTTTGTATATGCGTGTGTGAATATGTATGCCTGTCATTATCATTTGTTAATTTTACTAAATTGTTGCATAATTTTACATTTATCTAATGAAAAGATGCTAATCACCGTTATTAGACTAAATACAATATAATCAACACTTTGTTTTGTTTCAATTTCGTCGGTTAGAATTAAAAATTCATTCGATCGAGTATGATTGTATTCAATAAAAATATAATAGCATACCCAACGGCATATGATAACTGTGTGTATATATCGTGAAACAAATTTCAGTTTCTTTTTAAAAAAATTATCTATCGGAGAAACAAATCAGAAGATTGTATACTGCCTCAATAAAGCCGAAGATGATTATGGTTAGAATGCCTTTATAGTATAATTGCTCAATCAGCGCTGTGCTTGATATGAGAAAGAAAATCTAAAAGAGGAAGAAAATTGCTCACCAATTCTTATATAATATCGGGGTTTCAAGCTCTTTTATTTAATTTATTGAAATTTCTCTTGGGAAAGGAGTTAGTCTTGTCAGTCTACCGTATCAACTGAACATTCCAAAGTGTGGTGATCCTTGCAATATGAAAGATTGCTATTTGTATATCCCCGATTTTCCGTTCATTGATCCGGAGAAGTTTACGTGGGAATATAATAAATTATGTGATTTGAAACCCAGGCTCTCATCTGTAGAGCATATGTTTGTTCAGGTAGATTTCATTAAAAAACAGCTCTCGACACACACACAAACACACACATACACACACACACACACACACCGTTGGCGATTTTTTTTCCTCTGTCTTCCCTTCTCTGGATCTTTCCTCCTATGTTTCCGACGAAGAGCTCCGCTCGAAACGTTAAACGCTTCTTCTCTCCTGAGCGTCCAATAATACTATATTTATTCCACGTCCTCGCGTTGTTGTGTTTTTTTGTGCTTTCTTGTTTGGATTAACTATATATATATATATATATATATATATATATATATAATATATATATATATATATATCGGACAGAAGATTTGCAAAGCAGAGGGGAGTAATGAAGTAAGATAATTTTCTAGCCAAATCTCTGCAAAAAAATATAATGGAGGTCAGGGCAACAAGGTCATAGTAACGAGTCATCGTAACGCTCTCCTAACTCAACGAAGCCTACCGTTCTTCTTCATGATCTTCGGACACAAAGAGTCACTTAAGCGCACTCAGACACACACACACACACACACACATACATATGTGTGTGTATATATATATATATATATATTGGCCTGCTCACTTAGCCAGCGGGGTGGCATCATTCGAAGGCTAAAATAATGCGAAGCGCACTGTAACTAGCAATGTGTAGCAACATCTGATAGCCAGGTCGGTAACGGTGATCACGGTGATATATATATATATATACATACATATATATATATATATATATATATATATATATATATATATATATATATGTATATATACGTATATATATGTATATATATATATATATATATATATATATATATATACGTATATATGCGTTATATTTATGTATAATTAAACATTGCATAATCAGATATTTTGCGGTATCAACGAGCAATTAGAAGCGCATACAAACATCCATACATATACACACATCTATACACATACTCACGCATAGATCTCATATGTTTGCATTAGTTTTTTTTTTCTAATCATAATTATGGTCGTGTTTTCTTTCAGTGAAACAAAATATACCAGTTTCGAAAATTTACTTACATAAAGTGATATTTCTGCTGCATTAATTGCATTTTAGATTGGGAAATGAAGTGTAAAGAAAAAAATTTAAAAGAACACGTTATGGAAAACGAAAAATATATTAGTGTCTCGTTTTGCAAAGAATTTTGGTGTTATTTGCTAAATAGTCATTATATATTTGCTTCTTCTCGTAATCCTGATTGCTAACTGCATTTCAACAATTCGTTAAAGGAATGTTTAATTCTCGTTCATTATGAAGCCATTATTACATATTTTATTTTGATTTTTATTATTTTCTCTTTGTGTTTGTGTGTGCGCGTGTGTACGTTGTCTGTACATATCTCATTACCTCATTTAACACCAGCTGCCTATGCTATGGTAGAAAATATTCAGTGTTTGTGCATATTGTTTTTGTTAATAACATCGCTAATTCATCATTCGAGGAAGAAAATTGAATTTTCATGAGTTATGATTATATTTACGCTCTCTCCATTTTCTAATCAAAATGTCTAACTTCTCGTACATTTATTTTGATATCATAATATTGATTTTTCGATGCTTTCTTTCGTAATAAGATATTTTAATAATTTCGAAACTCAATTGCTTTCCTGGACTTATATAATGCAGTCTCTTTCCTAGTTCTAACAACGGAACGTTCTCCAATATGGCAGCCTCTACGATCTTAGAGAAATATTCTTATCTCAGTCTGTTTACCTTATATTATGGGGTCTAAGCTGAAAAAATATATCTATGGTTTTGAATGCTGCGGTAAAGTTATGAAGGGACATGACGCGGAGAAGATTGAATGAATGTGTGTTCCCGTTATATTATTATACTCTTAAAGATTGTTGAAGAGTACGCAATTTATTACGACTCATGTAGCTAGTTATTCCTAAGATATATAAACATATAAATATATTTCTGGATTATCCAATTATATTCATTTATCAACATCATTGTTAATAACATTTAGTTAACTACGAGGTTGGGTGCCATTGATGTTAAATAAGATTTTTTTCCAAGAAATAACTCATAACGAACCATCACCCATACTGCGAAACTGCGTTCCAAAATTTCTCTTCATAATTTGCAACTTGTCGTTGCTTTCATTTTGTAGATAAAGCCTATCTCTATATCGTTCTAACTACCATTCTCTCACTGTTCTTACTTCGTATTCTCTAAGCCTTTACGACAAACGAACACAAATATACTAAACTCTTTGGCGCTTGGTGTCCATCTCAGGTCGTTACATTTTGCCCATTTCAGAACTCTGAATCATTGTGAGTTTTAATATGAAATTTCTGAGTCATTGCAATACTATCAATATTATTATTCATGTTCGGCATACACGCCATGCAGATTCATTATTGCAGCATGGTGAAGGCAGAATTTTTTACGCTGTCAGTCTGCTATAATGAGTTACCATTGAAACTCCTTTTCATTTTTATACTTAATTCTTTATGTATATGATCATCTTCGCAGCAATTGATGTTTGCCTTACGCAGAAATTTCAATTGTAAAAAAATGAAAATGTTGATGAACTTCGCATTTTTTTATGAAAAGTTTCGTATCCGCCGAGGTGCTGCCTCCATTGCCTTGTATCGATTAAATATCTTAGAGTCGTAGAAGCAAGCCTTAACTACGTCGCACTTTTCATCACATAAATCTGTATCCGCCACAGTTTTCTAATTCCAAATGTGTCACCAGATATGATGCAAGCATTGGAGCTTCCATACCGTTCTTAACATATTACATAACAAAAGCAGGACCCATTCAAGCTACTAACAAAAGGAGACACATGCATAAGATAATGTAGAATTGCCGGTGTTCTACTTTGCTAACTCCTCATATCCACAACATATCTGCAATCACTATGTCCATATACAAACATCATGAGAAATATGTGGTATTTCTCTTCCTACGTGCTCAGTAATTCGTTGCGCTACGTAGTCATACAGATGACAAGCACATCAGAAATTTGGTGACCGATGTTAATATTTTACAAAAATATGTTGCAGACAACTCAGTTCTGAAAAAAGTTTGTTCGAAAACAGAAGTTAAGAAGAAGCAATTGCAAAGGTATTTTTTTTATTCCAAAATCATTTTACATTTTCTTTACATCAGACTTACCTCGGTATAAATACATATGTTTAAATGAATCAGAATATTACTCAGTGCATACAGCAACGTGTCATGGGCTAGCATACATATGCATATATTTATACAGTTGAAGTAATTATCTACATATGTATATATAGGTGTACACATATATTTATGCTTATGTCTGTGTATGCGTGTATATGTGTATGTTCTATATATGTTTATAAATACCTCTTTAGTTGCTATGTCATATTTAACATTTATGTATATGATCATACATATATACATGAACATATATACATACTTACATATATGTCTGTATGTCTTGCGCGCGCGCGAGTATGTTGATCTCTATAAATGGCTTGGGGTGATCGATAAATAATGTTTCGAATATTTATTTTTAGCATGTCTAAGACGTAGCCAGAGTTGCTTAGTAGTTTTAGTAAAACTAACTCACTACGACGAAGATCTAAACGAATTTCTAAAGAAATATAAATAATTCAATTAGACATGCTCCGGGGAGTTTGGGCAAATCGAAAGGGACTTGAAAATCGAAATGTCACAAGTGCACTTTCCGGTAAAGGAATCTATGTATCAGGCACACACACAGGCTTGCGTACGTACGAACATATACATGT
>NC_043003.1:116221456-116228956 GCF_006345805.1 Octopus sinensis
TAGGATGGTAGATAGCGACATTTCGCCAATTGTTGTTGGTTATCAATAACCTGTAGAACTGGCTTATGGCTAATATGCAAATAGAGTGAAGTCTATTTGCTGATGTATTGCCATGTAGCACATGTAAAAGAAAATTAAATTACGATTTAAATGCAGTTCTGTGAATATAATCATTACTGTCGCACATTATCGGTTTCTTGTGCTTTTAGTTGCGATGTCACTGAGGTCGATTTTACTATTACCATTTCCGGGTTCGAAAAAGAAAAAAGAATTCCCAATCAACTAGCTATGTCCAATAATTTTTTTAGGTCTTGTGGTAATGGTAAAAAGAATTATTATTTTATACAATTTCTGTGCTTGCGTGACGAGTATGAAAAATATTTCATGGTTACCCATGTTCTGTATCGTAGGTATGGAAAATCTAAAATTATCTTTGCCACCCGAGAACTACTACTAAATGGTACCAAGTGCTGTTGTTCAAGGTCGTTAGCTTTGTAAAGAAATGCATATTGCTCGTGATGCATATCTTATATAGCCAGGAAATGCTCATGCATACATACATACACACATACATTCATACAATCATACATACATACATATATTCATAGGTGTGTGTGAGTCTGTGTGTGTGTATGGTTATATATATAGTTTTATACATGAGAGACATATATTCTCTGTATAGAATGCACCTTGTAGTGCTCAAGAGATTTAAACTAGAGCAGGCAGAGGGTTAAATGTTAGGTTCAGCAAGTTATGCAAGTCGACATACAAAAAGTCTTAATTACATTTAATATAAAATAAATTAAGATATATGTTTACATGTAAAAAGTTCTGACTTACACATAATAGACATGATATCAGGAATTAAAGGGGTTGAGTAAGTGTTTTACGAGTCCAATAGCTGTGTCGTGGGAGAAAGCCAAGATAATGATTATAAATTGATTCCGTCATCGGATAATACCAGCTTCCGTCTTCAGGAAAGAATTTTACATTTTAAGTGTTGACAAAAAGTAGATTTGTATTGAATGTATTTAATATTTAGTGTATATTGACTTTCCTAACTCGCTTATACATATATATATATATTTAGATAGATAGATAGATAGATAGATAGATAGATAGATAGATAGATAGATAGATAGATAGATAGATAGATAGATAGATAGATAGACCGACCGACCAATAGACAGGTGTGGTGAAGGTGTTTGACCAAGAGGTTAGGGCATTGTATTTCGATCTAGTGACCGTGGCTTCAAATCCTGGACCGGACGATGTATTGTTGTTCTTGAGCAAACATTTCATTTCACTTGTGAAATGTGGGTGGGAGAGTGTCAGATTCGATGGTGTGTCGGCAGAGATCATTTATTGTGTAACGTCTGGCACTGTACATTCTGAGTTCAAACCCTCATACCATTATTCAGTAACCTAGTTAACGGTGGCAGAGAATGGTTAGGACATTCATTGGGCGCATAAAGAGTGCTGGACTAGTTTCACATTCAGAAGATCTGGTAAAGAGCAGTCCACGCTTAAAGAGAGGCGATGAGAGAGAGAGAGAGACAGACAGAAAGAGAGAGAGAGAGATGTGTATATATATATAAGTTAGTACATGTATATAAACATAGGAAATTGGCCGCTGAAGAAGCTTTCTTTTATTTTAGCGATTTTACAAATAATTATTCATTCTTTTTAAAATATCTTCCTTTAATAATAATAACTCCAAAGACGTCTTCATTTTGTTTGAATTATTGTTTTTTACAGATTTTTATGTGCAAACATGAGTTTTGCTTAAAACGGTTACCAACATGAAGATTGATATTCCTTGCCAAATGTATTTTTTATAAAGTAAATAGAATTCTTATTCGTAATACTTACGTAAATATTCAAATTTTGTTTCTTTCGTTTGCCTTCCGGCCACTTCAAGAGGAGAAAAACTGTTACAAATTGCGTATTCAAGAAAAAAAATTGTTACAAATTGTGTATTTATGCAGAGAGAGGTAGATAGATACTTTATATATGGATCATGTTTTTGTCTACATATTTATAAATGTACATATATACGTGTATGTATGTGTTTGTATGAATATGTGCGTGTTGGTATGCATGCATGTATGTTTGTACGCATGTATGCATGTATGTATGTACGTATGTATGTACGCAAATATGTATGTGTGTATGTATGTGTGGGTGTTGTGTGTGCGTGTATAGTATGTATATAATATGTCTATAGTAAAACCGACAAAGAAATACGTTGAAATAGCCGATGGCTTTTTATTATCCAACGCGTTGGACAGATTATGTTTTTCAGTTAAATTTTAAAATGACTAGAATGGAAAAAAAGGAAATTTTCGCAGAATTTTGCATCCTTTATGTTTCAGCAACTGGTTGCAAATTGTGAAGAACGTGAGGCAACGTGAGCATGCATACATAAAGGGTAAGAAGTGTGAAAGAAACTAGGTGAGAAAGAACGAAACAAAGAGAAGGATAGTAACGTGGGAGATGAGATTGAGTGTAAATTATGGGAGAGGAGTGCTGAAGTTTGACAACTTTAGAATAGAATGAGGATTTTTTATTTAAATCTATTTGTACCATTGCTTCGATTTCCAATAAGAAATATTGTTCCTTCCGTTTTCTTCAGCGTGCAAAACCACCAAATTCAGACATGTCGCAACTAACAAATGGAAAGTAGACTGGTTAACTGTATTGATATGAATGGGGAATGTTTGACCCAACATAAGAAGTACTGTACTTTGATTATGCTCATAAAAGTCATCAGTAAGTTGACAGTGTTTCCTCAATATAACTGTCTACGGATCTTTTCGGTTTGAACGGCAGTTTTTAACATAATCTCTAAGTAACTAAAAAATTTTAAACTTCTTATACTAGTAGAATGTGTTTATAAAACATCTTTTTCTCTTGGTTTTATTGAGAAACTTCTATAGTTTGTAAGATATTTGCTGTTTTTTTTCTTCAATTTCTGCAATTTCAACCAATCAGGGACGTCTATTGAGTTAAAAAGCATTCTGTGCCGTATGAAAATGTCCCTCGTTTAAGAAACTGATTGGGTTTATTTACATTTGTGAAGAAAAAAGATACCCTTCCCCCAACCCCCAATGAGGTTTCTGTGTGCGTCTATTACTAATATAATAGGAGCAAAGAGGTTACATCTAACATGAAGACGGTGAACGGATTTACCATAATAAAGCTGAATAATGAATTTCTCTTGAATAAACCCTCTGGAAATATTTTTCGAAGCGTACGGTATATGTCACTAAATCTCTTCCCCACTTGCAATTCCCTCGTCACTTATAGCTAAATGTTGGACATATTTCATTGGATACAACCTGTTATATAGTACCTTTTCATGCTTGAAGTCATCGGGAAAATACAAGGCTGCTCCAACAACTCAGATTGTTATATCTCTACAATACAAATAAAGCAATGATAAAGGTGGCAATTTCCTTCACATATTTATGCACGAAAAACAAGCACAATGATATCCGTGCTGTAGATGGAATCATCACAACTTTTTTGTGTTTCAGTATGATACACCCTCACAAGATCTGGTAGTGTTCATCCGACACGCTCATGTGCAAGACATACTCTTACTCTTTTACTTGTTTCAGTCATTTGACTGCGGCCATGCTGGAGCACTGCCTTTTAATCGAGCAAATCGACCCCGGGACTTATTATTTTGTAAGCCCAGTACTTATTCTATCGGTCTCTTTTGCCGAACCGCTAAGTAACGGGGATATAAACACACCAGCATCGGTTGTCAAGCAATGCTAGGGGGACAAACACAGACACACAATCACACGCACGCATATATATATGTACATATATACGACGGGCTTCTTTCAGTTTCCGTCTACCAAATCCACTGACAAGGCTTTGGTCGGCCCGAGGCTATAGTAGAAGACACTTGCCCAAGGTGCCACGCAGTGGGACTGAACCCGGAACCATGTGGTTGGTAAACAAGCTACTTACCACAGAGCCACACTTGCGCCTATGTTTGGGTTCATCAGTAAAATTCCATGAATCAGACATTTTAAGTCCAACTAACGAGTATCGGGTTTTTAAGTTTCACTTGCATAGTGAATATCTTGCTTATTTGCCAAACATTGCACGCGAGACAGTGTAATAAAAAAAATACTCATTTCGCATGATGTGGGATAAATCACAACTGGTTTTGAACATCTGAATAGGTATCTCATTTTGTTGAATAAATAGTCCTAATCCAGTTTACTTTGTTTACTTGTATATTAAAAGTCAGGAGTGGCTGTGTGGTAAGTAGCTTGTTTACCAACCACATGGTTCCGGGTTCAGTCCCACTGCGTGGTATATTGGGCAAGTGTCTTCTACTATAGCCTCGGGCCAACCAAAGCCTTATTAGTGGATTTGGTAGACGGAAGCTGAAAGAAGACCGTCATATATATGTATATATGTATATGTATGTGTGTGTATATGTTTTTGTGTCTGTGTTTGTCCCACCCCAACATTGCTTGACACCTGATGCTGGTATGTTTACGTCTCCGTAGCTTAGCGTTTCGGCAAAAGAGACCGATAGAATAAGTGCTAGGCTTACAAAGAATTGCCCTGGGGTCGATTTGCTCGACTAAAGGCGGTGCTCCAGCATGGCCACATCAAATGACTGAAACAAGTAAAAGAGTAAAAGAGTATCAACCTAGTATCGGAGAGTTCCAGTCTATTAATCGTAACCGTATCTAAGCGATTTATGAGAAATTATATTCATTCCCTACTCATTTTCCCCTGTTTAATGGAAACAGATTTGCTGTTGCAGTCTCAATAGGGGACAGAAATTTATAGTATTCCATAATAACTTTATATTCAATGAATCACTTTTCAGGTCAAATCTTATATACAAAACGTCTCACCTAACGATGTGCTGGTACACAGCTATTGTTAGATCACATTAATGAAATAATGTGTAAAATATTCGAAGCACTCAGCAATTACCAGCTGGTACTAATGATCTTATTATAAGAGTACTCTATAAGATGTATGTTCGAAGTGCTTCGATATTCCGTGCAATATATTATATAGATTTTTTCACCTCTTATCCTTTTATCAATTTTGCGTCCTCGAGACATTTTACAAGGTTTCTGTTACTGCGGAACTAAATGAGAAGATTATCCTGAGGTCGGTGCCATGTCGTGAAAGTGTGCCATTGCGTGGATTTTCGTTAAGGCAAACAAGACCCACCTTATAATTTAGATATACTAAAGTGATTATCGACAGGAAGAAAAGTATTCTCTGATATAGTGTATGAATCTAGAGTCAAATGTTTTGACGCGTTGCCAATAATCCAGTCTCCGTTCACTCACATTTAATTTTCATTTTATTCACTCATTATTTTCTTCCCCTTTTAATCACACCTAACTGTTACAATATGACATACTACTACTAATAGCTCAGGCATGAAAATCGTACCCATTAAAGCTATGAAATTCCAGCAGACATGAAACTTCAGTAAATTGTCAGAAATCAACAAAGCGAAGAAGACGCAATTAAAACATTAAATACTGGTCGTTCTTGAAACATCATTACACATAAGTGACTTTTTTTTATATTATTACAAACATCAAAAGTCATTTCAATAACTACATTTCCTTGGCTGTTTTACTTTTATTTTTTTATTGTGTGTTTCTCTCTCTCTCTCTTGCAGGATGTTAAGCAAGACAAACAAACCAACCCGATAAAAAAATTTGAAGATATATTAAACGGAAAGTTTCCACAGACCCATTCAATTATAGTGTTACGGTTGAAAAATTTTTGTCTAAGGTTGACTGGCCAGTCGCACTTAGTCGCAATTTATATTCAATAGAATAAGAAATTATTTTTTTCAAACATCGAATATTTACTCAAATTAATTACAATAATAAAAGTATTTTAATATTGACAGAAGTACAAAATTTAGCGGTGGTCAGGTGTAATCGATTAAATGGGCCTCGACACATTACTGGTACTATGTTATCGATCAAAATCAGTGTCAATTTCAACAGTTTAAGAAGTTTAAAATTACCATATAAATTGTCAGCAAGTAAGACATTGCATCATTTTACTGTATCAAAGATTCCGGTCTTTAATAATCCAAGTCTTTGTACTCAGATACAACCGCAAACAATTTATAGGAATGTCGTAATTTTAATATATGTCCCATGGGATTTAGAGGCTATTCGTTTTGGCTCTATGTGAAAGCGAGTGTCGTAGTGTTTGCGACGAGCTGGCAGAATCGTTAGCACGCCGGGCGAAATGCGTAGCCGTATTTCGTCTGCCGTTACGTTCTGAGTTCAAATTCCGCCGAGGTCGACTTTGCCTTTCATCCTTTCGGGGTCGATAAATTAAGTACCAGTTACGCACTGGGGTCGATGTAATCGACTTGATACCTATGTCTGTCTTTGTTTGTCCCCTCTGTGTTTAGCCCTTTGTGGGTAATAAAGAAATAGGTATTCGGCTCACGATTGTAATGTCTTGTGTGTTTAAGATCTTCCAGCGTGCTCTGTCCTTAAGCAAGGCACTCTATTTCACGTTGCTCCAATCCACTTAGCTAGCAAAAATGAGTTGTACCTGTGTCACATTCTGTGTCACACTGAATCTCGCCCAGAGCTATGTTAAGATTACGCGTGTCTGAGAAGTAATCAACCGACTTGCACGTTTATTTCACGAGCAGACTGTTTCTATGATCGGATCAAAAGTGTCAGTTTTACTTTATTTTTGCTATGTAATAATATCACTACTAATAATAAACAGCATTATACAAAATTATTAGATCCCATCACCAACAATTTCTGTAGGTGACAGTCAGTCAAATATACACGAGTTTAAGTTACAGCTCTTTCCTATCTCAAATACGGGAAGTCGGTGCTGATCTAATTGGAACTAAATTGTTAATTAAGCATTAAGCAAAATGTCATAATATATGTAACAAATCAAATTGTCTCCATTACGTCACGATTCCAGATGAATCTGTGCTGCTTCAAAAGTATATTATTCTCACTTAAATGTTTGGTAAGACAGGAACATTCAAGTTAATGCAAAACACTCATATTTTCTGACATATATTTAAACTGCTGTTTTACAACTTAAGGCCATCTGTGAATCAACATATGTATGCATGTATGTATGTATGTATATATGTATATATATATATATACCTATCTATCTCTCTATCTCTCTCTCTCTCTCTCTCCCTATATATATATATATATATATATATATATATTATATATATATATTATATATGTGTGTGTGTGTGTGTGTGTATATATATATATATATTGGCCTGCTCGCTTAGCCAATGTGGTGGCGTCATTCGAAGGCTAAAACAATGCGAACGCATTGTGACCAGCGATGTGTAACAACATCTGATGGTCTGGTCGGTCACGTGATCACGTGATATATATATATATATATATATATATATATATATATATATATATAGAGAGAGAGAGAGAGAGAGAGAGATACCAGAGGAAAATATTA
>NC_043003.1:116233956-116243956 GCF_006345805.1 Octopus sinensis
ACATGGTCGCAATCTAATGACTGAAACAGGTAAAAGATATTCGATAGATACTTTTCAAATGTGTTTGAAGCAATACCGAGCACCGACTACTACAATCTGTAATGAATACTTCCTTATTTATTTTCTAATTTGCAGGTGATACCGACTATGTCTAGCAGCTAGCAGTCAAACAGATTTTTTTTCATTACTATTTACCAATGTCAGGTATAACAGATCACTTTCAAACATATTAATGGTCTATAATATTTTTAAGAACAAAAACAATGCTGAGAACCACAAATTGATAGAATATAGACACTGTCGATAGCATTATTACAAACACATCATATAATATAATATTATATAGATAGATAGATAGATAGATAGATAGATAGATAGATAGATAGATAGATAGATAGATAGATAGATAGATAGATAGATACATAGATAGATACATAGATAGATTTTTTCTCTCTTTTTTCTTCTTTTTTCTCTCCTTTTTTCTCTCCTTGTTTCTCTCCTTGTTTTTCTGTGTCCCTTTCTGTAGAGGAGCGTAGGCTCGAAATGTAAACGACTTTTTCTATTCCTGAGCGTTATACTAATACATCTGTTTGTTTTGTACACCACCTGTTTTCGTCTTTTGTTGTTTTATTGTTTTGTAAACTCTCCCTATAGATAGATAGATAGATAGATAGATAGATAGATAGATAGATAGATAGATAGATAGATAGATAGATAGATAGATAGATAGATAGATAGATAGATAGATAGATAGATAGATAGATAGATAGACAGACAGATAGATAGATAGATAGATAGATAGATAGATAGATAGATAGATAGATAGATAGATAGACAGATATGTTTCTTTGTTTCTTTATTAGCCACACAGGGCTGCACACAGATAGAACAAATTACAAGGTAGAGCTTTTCTTTTGAAGGTTTAAAAAATAAAAAAAATAAAAAATAAAAAAATAAAATAAAAATAAAATAAAAAAGGGGGGGTCGATCAAAAGGGATCGTAAAAGGAGAGAAAGAGGACAAAAAAAAGGGGGGGTTAAAAAAAATGGGGGAGAGGAAAAAAATTGATCGTTACCACAGAAATGTCAATATGAAGTGTAAAGGGGAGGACAGGTGAGGTTTACCCGTGGAAAGAAAAGCCTACGGAAAAGACCACGGTAACCTCGGTCAATGAAGTCACATGTTATATTTCTTTTTTTTTTTTTTTTTTTTGCAAATAAGCAACTCTCTGTATTAATTTTTACGGTTCATAGAATCATAGTCAAGGTGGCTTCGTCATTCATACGTGCCATCCTTGCTACATTCACCCATCTTTTTTTAAAACATTCACTAGACAAAACTTGCCTCTCTACTCTCACTTTTTTCTTCAAGTGATACTTGAAGAAGTTGATGAGAGATTGACCAGAGAGGAAAGTGTTTGTCTCTAATCCTTTCAGACGCGTCCACCAGATACATTCTTTCGCCATAGCCACAAGTATGATAAAAATAGCTCTTCCTTCCCGTTTGAAGGAAGGAGGCGTGACGATATTAACGATAGACTCGGCTGATAAACCGACACGTCCCACACGTGACAGCAGTCGTTCGACATAACCCACAGGTGGGAAATTGCTGGACACTGCACGATTGCGTGCAGAGCGGTTTCGTCGCTCTGCCCGCATCTCGGGCAGGTCGGCCCCGTGTTTCTCGAGCCATGCCTATAGAGCTTATCCCGAACGGGTAGCGCTTCTCGGTAGCACCGCCAGGCCAGGGATCTCTGGAAGTTGTCCATAGGTCCCGGGCCGAAAGTCGTTTGAAACAGGCGGGTCAGGTATTCCTCGTCGACGCCCAGGTTTGCCCCGAGCTCGTCGTCGTACCTCCCCTCCACTAATCCCCTATAGAATGCTTTGGTTGTGTTGAAGTCACTCAAGGTCGACCCGGGACGGCAGAGTTGCTTGAGAGCAACGCGACACTGGCGGTGCCATTCGCCCTTCTTCGGTCTCTTTTTGATCCACGACTGTAGTTCGGTCATGGAGACGAGTTGCGGGAATGCGTGCCTCACAAACGGCGACCACACCTGTTCACCGTCGTCTACATAGAGCCGGAGATGTCGCAGTCTCAGCGCGTGTCTGCGCATCATCAACCACGGCATGCCCAGCCCTCCTTTTAACGGGTGTTGACAGCAAATGGATCGCCTGACCATCGGGACGCATCCTTTCCACAAGAAGCGGAAGAGGATGCGTTCTAGTTTGGTGATGGTAGGGTCGGGACAAGGTACGACGGTCAGGCGGTAGTAGATGATGGACGCGATGTACGCGTTCACCACCTCCGCCCGACCTTTTAGGGACAGTTTCCTCTCGGCCCATTGCTGGGCGAGAGTGACCACCCTACTCGTTATCTCGTTCCAGTTCTTCTCCATTTGGAGGTCCGGACCGAACCAGACCCCGAGCAACTCAACCGGGCCGTCTGTCCAGCGTCCCACGACGGAGGTACTGGTGGACGGCATGGGCTTGCTTCTCCAGGTGCCGAGCCGTAAGCCCACTGACTTTTCCCGGTTGATTTTTGCTCCTGTCACCGCTTCGTAGTCTTTCAGTGTCTCGCCGACCCGCTCGATGTGCTCGTGGCTTGACACTATGACGGTAACGTCGTCCGCGTATGCAGACACGCTCGTCCCGCATCCTAATTCTCGCGGGATGCCCCTCAGAGTCGCCAGCTTCCGCAGTAGTGGCTCAAAGTCAATACGTATAGAAGCGCCGAGAGGGGGCATCCCTGACGGACCGAACGTGCAATGTCGAAGGGTCTCGATAGATGTCCATTTACGCGAATTACCGAACGGATGCCTCTGTACAAGGCAGCTATCCAGCCGCGGAAGACGGGACCGAAACCAGCCGCTCTCAGGACTGCCTCCAAGTATCGATGGTCTACCCTATCAAAGGCTTTCGATTGATCCAAGTTGATCAGGGCCCCACCCATGCCAGGTTCGTTAACTACCCTGTCTATGATGTAGCGCATCAGATGGAGGTTGTCATGGATGCTCCGCCCGGCACGGCGCACGTTTGTGCGTTGTCGACCAGTTTCTCCATGACAAGCGCCAACCTCTTGGCTAACACCTTTGTCAAAATTTTCAGGTCTGCATTGAGCAGAGTGATTGGCCTAAAGTTATCTATAATGTTTCCTTGTTTGGATCTTTCTTCAGCAGAGTTACAGCTCCTCGACTCACAAAACCGGGTATGCTCCCGTTTTGCTGCCAGTTGCAGTATACCGCTGCCAAGACGTCTCCAAACAAGTCTGGCATACAATAGTAAAATTCGTAGGGTAGACCATCCAAACCCGGTGATTTGTCCCTCGAGCATTCTGCCATCGCTTCCCGCACTTCCGCCGCCGTGATGGCACCTTCGCAGCACCCTGCCTTTCTTGTCGAGAGTCGTGGCAGGCTATGTAGGTAGGCACTGAAGTCTACCCTACGTTCTTGCCCTCCACTCGTCCCGAACAGTCGGGCAAAATGCTGCTGAAAGGCCTCACACATTTTACTTGGATCGAGCAATTCGCGCCCCTGTTCATCTACCAGTGACCGAATGGTGGCTTTGTTGCCCTGTTGCGCCTCTGCCACCCGGGCCTCTCTCGCGGCTCCAACACCTTCGTTCCTTAGAGCACGCATCCTAGCTCTGACAGCACATCCTTCGTGTTTGGCGTTGAAGTGTTGGTCGAGGGCCAACCACGCCGCCAAAACGTCGGATGCGATGCCGCTTCTAATTGCCTCTTCTAGCTTCTTAACTAGCTCACCCTCTACTCTATTTCTATCTATGGCTAGTGCTTTGCTGTACCTAATCGCTTCTGCTTTTACTGCTCTCTTGAGGGCAAACCACCATTTGTTGTTGATGATGGCTCCCGTCAAAGCCCTCTTTACTAGTGTGCTAATCCGGTCTCTGAAAACTTGTCTGGACGGGAATGATGCGTTCAGTTTCCAGTACCCAGGACCCTGTCTATGTGCCTTATCTAAGTCTAGCGTACACATATAGATAGATAGATAGATAGATAGATAGATAGATAGATAGATAGATAGATAGATAGATAGATAGATAGATAGATAGACAGATAGATAGATAGATAGATAGATAGATAGATAGATAGATAGATAGATAGATAGATAGATAGATAGATAGATAGATAGATAGATAGATAGATAGATAGACCTAATCCGACAGAAGGTAGCTGAGTCCTGAAAGTAAAAGACAATTTGGTAAGAAATATACAAAAATTTATTATAACTGTCAATATCTGAAATGGTACTCTACCATTGCGTGGTTTTTCCAATCACATTTCAGGTGTGACAAGTATTGACAGAGATAATCATCATCCCAGACTTTGTAAATTAACTGTCTGACAAATATAGTGATTTTAATATAGTGGTCTTCATCAGTTCCTCTGAAATTTCGGTTGAAATTTCGGAATTATGAAGAGATTTCATTCAACGGGTTTTTGCAAATCGAGACAGCGGCTGGGTTTCGCTTCCAGATAAACATAATTTTGGCCTCATGTAAGGCTAACATATTGCACGTCACTTTCCCAGTACTAAATTTATATAAACTGTATATATTAAGGGGGGAAGCACTCCGTCGGTTACGACGATGAGGGTTCCGGTTGATCCGAATCAACGGAACAGCCTGCTCGTGAAATTAACGTGTAAGTGGTTGAGCACTCCACAGACACGTGTACCCTTAACGTAGTTCTCGGGGATATTCAGCGTGACACAGAGAGTGACAAGGCCGGCCCTTTGAAATATAGGCACAACAGAAACAGGAAGTAAGAGTGAGAGAAAGTTGTGGTGAAAGAGTACAGCAGGGATCACCACCATCCCCTGCTGGAGCATCGTGGAGCTTTTAGGTGTTTTCGCTCAATAAACACTGACAACGCCCGGTCTGGGAATCGAAACCGCGATTCTATGACCGCGAGGCCGCTGCCCTAACCATTGGGCCATTGCGCCTCCACAACTGTATATATATATGTGTAACACTGAAACATGAGATTTATAATGCAGATAAAACTGTTCGGATTGCACCAAACGAGAAATTTTTCAATAGTTTTTCCACCTACATAAAATGCCCCACAATTTCACAGAAAAAACTCAGCTGTCTTCTAAGACAAGCTTTTTATTAGATACGAGCAGAGATACCCGGCCTTGCTCGGGATTAAAATGGCGTAGTTTTTTTTATTGTTTTACTTGTTTCAGTCATGTGACTACGGCCATGCTGGAAAAAAATCAACTACAGGATTTATTCTTTGTAAGCCTAGTACTTATTCTAACAGTGTATTTTGCCGAACTGCAAATCTATGGGAATGTAAACACCGCAACATCAGTTGCCAATCAATGGTGGGGGTATAAACACACAAACACATATATATATATATGACAGAATCCTTTCAGTTTCCGAGTACAAACCCACTCACAAAACTGAGGCTATAATATATATATGTGCGTGTGTTTATAAATATATATAAAGAGTTATTTTGCTTGCAATGGTTTAATATCTTTAGATTAAACTGCTGGAGTGAGGCATGTCCCTTGTATTAAAGACTTTTGTTACCTGAAACATAAGGGGTCGGTTTATCGATTTCTTTAATGGCTTTGCTGAGGTGACTGGGGAATGTAAATATATGCACGACCACCCTTGGACGGTTTTGAATGACCATAGAAAGTGCGAGCCCTCTAACTAAAAAATTGTGGATTTGTATAAAGGATACACACACACATTTTGCCGTTTATTTATAGTGATACTATGACAGAAAATACGGTATTGATGCATCTGGAATATTTTAATTGCAATTTCATTCAGTGGAGCTATCATGGTGTTTAAAACAAATGACTTGGATGATTAAAAAGGGAATACATTCATTATAAACATAAGTAAATGTGTATTATATTCTTATGCTATGTATCTGCTACAGAGAGAGTGAACATTCAAAAGTTTGTGAATATTTCGCTCCTTCTATCATGTATCCTAACTCTGTTTAATTTAATTCTATGTATTTCATAAGAAAAAAGGGGCAAATTCCCCAACTTGAATCTGCTGTGCAGTGGGTTGAGAGACATTTTAGCGAAAACTCTCAAAGAAACATCATTATTTAACATTCGTCTTTCCAATTGCATATGTAGAGGAACTCTTCCACTAGAGGAACATATCTTCCAATTCTTCTTCATTGCAAGCAAATGAGGGAATTTCAGCAGAAGCAATGAACCGTCACGAAGTTCTGAGGGAAGGAAGTGTGCAGGCTGTTCGAAATCTCAAGAAAGCGATAGATTTCTACAATGCTGACACTTTCACAAAATATTTAGAGATAAAAGTAGGCCTAAAATATGAAAAGCGGTAGTGAAAGACACCAAAAGCTGGGAAAGCAAATAATGCAAACAATGGCAGGAATCACTGGGATTTAAGGAATTATTTCAAGTGTCTAGCAGATACACAATTCCCAAGCTTATAGCTCTGTGACCAAAAGGTATTAGGGAATATGGTAGAATCTCTTGAACAACGCAAAGTGTGTCCTAAAGTAAAACCCCGGCAGTTAAGAAATAAAGACAGAAAAGTTCTCTGAAGGCGTGTGTGTGTAGGTAGGTACGGAGGGATTTAGGTAGGTAGGTAGGTAGGTAGGTAAGTAGGTAGGTAAGTAAGTTAAGGTGGCGAGCTGGCAGAAACGTTAGCACGCCTGGCAAAATGCTTAGCGATATTTTGTCTGCCGTTACATTGTGAGTTCAAATTCCGCCGAGGTCGACTTTGCCTTTCATCCTTTCGGGGTCGATATATTAAGTACCAGTTACGCACTGGGATCGATGTCATCGACTTAATAACTATGTCTGTCCTTGTTTGTCCTCTCTGTGTTTAGCCCCTTGTGGGTAATAAAGAAATAGTTAAGTAGGCGAACTGGCAGAAACGTTAGCACGCCGGGCGAAATGTTTAGCGGTATTTCGTCTGCCGCTACGTTCTGAGTTCATATTCCGCCGAGGTCGACTTTGCCTTTCATCCTTTCGGGGTCGATATATTAAGTACCAGTTACGCACTGGGGTCACATAATCGACTCAATCTGTTTGTCTGTCCTTGTTTGTCCTCTCTGTGTTTAGCCCCTTGTAGGTAATAAAGAAACAGGTTGGTAGGTAGGTAGGTAGGTAGGTAGGTAGGTAGGTAGGTAGATAGGTAGGTAGGTAGGTAAGTAATTAGTTATCTCACGAGGTGCTTTATAAGCCAAACCCGGGGAAATTCAGGTAACAGTCAAAGTTTACTCACTGACATTATGCATAGCCATTCAGTAAATACAAGTGTACTCGTCTAATAATACTTACACACACACACATGAATATGTGTATATATTTATATGCATGTACGTATATACGAATTTACATATATATGCATGTATGCATGCATTGTGTATGTATGCAGGGGAAGTATTTATATATAATATACGAATGTGTGTATATACGTAGGTATATGTATGTTGCATCGTGTGATTAATAATTAATCTGCAAACACTTTTAATGAGTAATAATTGTCTTACGACTGATATCTTGAACACTCTAGAGTTCTATACATTTAGTATCATTTCATACAGTACACATCCTCATATAATCGTATATACAATGCCTCACATTACTAGTTTGGCCTGTAGTTCACGATCACATTACTTGAATGACTTGAGAATTAAATGTTTGTTTCGTAAGACACAGGGTGAATGTTGTACAAATACGTTCTACACACATTATATCAGGCATCCGTTCTCCCTCTTGAATTTCTTCAATTTCAATTTCGTTTATTCGAGGAAAACTTCAAGGCCCACTTAGCCAGGAGAGTTCAGCCCGGCGTTACTACTAATTAATTCGTGATATATTATTTGAAGATAGCAGAGAAAATATCGTGTTCTTTTGGGATTTCGTGTTTCTGATATCGGTATATCGTTATGGTAATTGAAAAAGCAAATGCACTGTGAGGATAGGTAGGAATTAATCATATCTGTTTATTCAATATTTCAGTTTCGTGTCACAGGATATCGGCATTTCTTAAATGTAAATACCACGTCAAATATATGGTATCACACGATAACATATATATGTTCCGCCATGTGATAATAGGGATTATATTTATTTTAGACCCTACAAAACAAAAAGCAATTCAGATATGCATCGTTATTATCTCATCCAATCATATTTTTCTATAGTGTTTTGACTGTTGACAGAAGTTGTTCTGGAATTTATCAACAGCCATTCCAACGCTATCAATATCCCTGCAGTTCTTAACATATATGATACCGGTTGCATATATGACTGGCTTTCTCCAGGCTGTGAAACATGGTCTCTGAGAATATATTCTGGGTGAATATCATTTTCAGGGTTTTGAGTATTCAATTTGTTCACAGTTTTCAAGTTTTTATTGTAAGTTAGCCTCATTTACTTGAGTCGATCAAATTTTCAGTTGGTTTATTTTTTTAAAGATGTTAATGTTTTAAGAACTACAAGTATATACACACGGATATTTCACGATTTTCAAGCCGGACAAGAATACATTTATTTAAATATAGCCAGTATCTTACGGTCGGAGATTATACTTTATCAACATTCTAAAGAATATTTTTATACATACATAGAGTCGTGTGTGAATATGTATATGTATGTTTGTGTATTACATAAAGGTATTACTTGCCTGCGTATATACCGACATACTAACTTACACAAACACACACACGTGTATCTTTGTAGAAAGATAGAAAGAGAGAGGAAGATATATATATATATATAAATAGATAGACAAATAGATAGATAAATGGATAGATAGATAAATAGACAGATAGATAGATAGATAGATAGATAGATAGATAGATAGATAGATAGATAGATAGATAGATAGATAGACAGATAGATAGACAGAGAGATAGATAGATAGATAGATAGATAGATAGATAGATAGATAGATAGATAGATAGATAGATAGATAGATAGATAGACAGACAGATAGATAGTTAGATAGACAGACGTCATTATATATATACGTACATCCGCGACTTGTATAATCCTAACATACATATAAATAAAAGTAAGTCGACGTACATATACACATACATATATATGTAGATATGTTTGTGTATATATATATATATATTATATATATATATATATATATATATATATATATGTGTGTGTATGTATATGTATATGTATGTATATACATACATTCATACATATATAAAATATGTACAGAGAGAGACAGAAAACGATAATGATAAATATATGCATCGAGGTTCTTGTGAAAAGTTTTGGCACGAATACCAAGAAGATAGCCTTAAACTTTTGTGAATCATCTCAATGTCTTTATTGTAATGTTATTTGCTTCTCCATCTTATATCTGTGAATGACATTTCCAAATTATAGCCCTTATAATGTAAATAGCATTGAGTTTGCACATCTTTTCATTCTGATAATTAACTTGGCTACAGTTTGCTTCCTATTCTGCCTCGCACAGAAATCGAAAATATAAAACTATAAAATCTCTGTATTACTGCAGTAACTTCATGAATTTATATGACAAGCCAAAGTAGTGATTTGCTGGTATTAGAGACCATATTGCATACACGGTTGTTCTCGTTGCTGTTATTCGAACTGGCCTATGATCAAATATGGCGTTGTCGTGGCCAAGTTCTCTTTTTGGTTTATCCACTACTATATTGTCCAAAGAATCCAACTATTTTAAGACTAAGGTGCAATTTGACGGCGATTTGGATATGAGAATGCCATATTGGCTCGACTTCCATATTGGATCATTGCTGTTGTTTTTCTTGTTATTGTCATTGATAATGATATTATAGATAATATTATATTATCTATAATATCTTATAATTTGCAGATGTGTAGAAGTAGAAAGAGTTTACGTTTTATTTATGTTTTTTTTTTCTTTTTTTTTTTTTGCCCTATGCATTTCGTTCAACCATGATGAGCGAAACGTATGTTCAAAGAAATGACAGATATGTTCGTGGCATATTTAACATC
>NC_043003.1:116246456-116248956 GCF_006345805.1 Octopus sinensis
TCACCGACCACACCACACACACACACACACACACACTAAAAATTACCTCATCGACCAGTTTTTATATACTAAAATCACTTTCGTTTTAGATCCTTGCCATGAAGACTTATTTCTAAGATGAAAATTAATCGCACATTCAAAGCAAACTGTTTGAAAAAATTTGGTCTATATTCTCCTAATATGACGTTGCGTCCTACGATATGCCGCACCAATTCTGGCATTCATAAAGAAATTCAAGATACTAATTACCGTATCTGTGTATTGAGTACGCATGTATCCATAGCAGATGTCAGTGACCCCGATTTCAGGCAGAACAAAATATTTATATTTATGCATATTTATATCGCATATACATGCATTGTAAAAGTTTTCAGATATTTGCAGGTGGAACATTTATTAATTTCAAAGAAGTAAAAAGATCTACACCGAATTTAATATAGGAACCTCTGGTTTCATTGCATTTGTTGTTGTAATCCAGCCATTTTGCAAAAGCACCATGGAAGTCCTTCAAAGGGAACGTATCCCGGACCATTTTCACGGCTTCTTTTATCATCTTTTCTGCTTAAGGAACAAGTGAAAGTTACGGGGAGCAGTGTCTGAACTGTAAAGAGGATGGGGAATACTTTTGATGTGAAACTCTATCAAGCTGGTGCCGCTGCTTTAGACTTTTGCGGCGAAATCTCTTCTTCCACACCTGCAAAATTTCCACAAAGTACTTTTTGTTGAGCGTTCGGACAAAGGAACACAGAGAGGATGTAGATAATGGCGCTACCGTCGAAAAAGGAGATCACCATGCGCATTCTTTTGCATTTGTGTTGCCTGGCCTTTTTTGCCAGTGAAAAACAGACATTCATACAAACAAATCCCAAGACGTCTGTAGCATTTCATACGTTTTTGCCCAGTTTTCACACATTTCTAGCTTGTCTTCTGGAAACTAGTTCAGTTGTGGTGAGGGCGCGTGGCTTAGTGGTTAGGGCATTCGGCTCATGATCGTAAGGTTGTGAGTTCGATTCCCGGCGACGCGTTGTGTCCTTGAGCAAGACACTTTATTTCACGTTGCTCCAGTCCACTCAGCTGGCAAAAATGAGTTGTACTTGTATTTCAAAGGGTCAGCCTTGTCACTCTCTGTGTCACGCTGAATATCCCCGAGAACTACGTTAAGGGTACACGTGTCTGTGGAGTGCTCAGCCATTTGCACGTTAATTTCACGAGCAAGCTGTTCCGTTGATCGTATCAGCTGGGACCCTCGTCGTCGTAACCGACGGAGTCTTTAAAAGTTCAGTTGTGGCAAGCATTCTTTAGTAAGGTACACTCAGTGCAGTTATAGCTGTGTTCTTCAGTCAAGAATCTCAATTGTGGGAAGTCTGATTACTAGATGGATAGTAATGATATATTAATAATATATCAAATTTACAATAGTTTAGAAAGGTTATAAATTTAACTCGCAAATAAGACTTAAAACTTCTGGAATGCACCTTGCATGTTACGGAAGCACTCCGTCGGTTACGACGATGAGGGTTCCGGTTGATCCGATCAACGGAACAGCCTGCTCGTGAAATTAACGTGTAAGTGGCTGAGCACTCCACAGACACGTGTACCCTTAACGTAGTTCTCGGGGATATTCAGCGTGACACAGAGAGTGACAAGGCCGGCCCTTTGAAATACAGGTACAACAGAAACAGGAAGTAAGAGTGAGAGAAAGTTGTGGTGAAAGAGTACAGCAGGGATCACCACCATCCCCTGCCGGAGCCTCGTGGAGTTTTAGGTGTTTTCGCTCAATAAACACTCACAACGCCCGGTCTGGGAATCGAAACCGCGATCCTACGACCGCGAGTCCGCTGCCCTAACAACTGGGCCATTGCGCCTCCACGCATCTTGCATATACATACAAATATACATAAATGCATACTTATATACATACATACTAACATACATGCATACAAACATGCATACATATACGTATACGTATGTACGTACAGTAGGATGGGAGGCGGACTGACGGAGGTATACTCTTTTACTCTTTTACTTGTTTCATTCATGTGACTGTGGCCATGCTGGAGCACCGCCTTTAGTCGAGAAAATCGACCCCAGGACTTATTCTTTGTAAGCATAGTACTTATTCTATCGGTGTCTTTTACCGAACCGCTAAGTTACGGGGACGTAAACACACCAGCATCGGTTGTCAAGCGATGTTAGGGAGACAAACACAGACAGACAAACATATACATATATACATATATATGACGGGCTTCTTTCGGTTTCCGTCTACCAAATCTACTCACAAAGCTTTGGTCGGCCCGAGGCTATAGTAGAAGACACTTGCCCAAGGTGCCACGCAGTGGGAGTGAACCCAGAACCAGTGGTTGGCAAGCAAGCTACTTACCACACAGCCACTCCTACGCCTAGGTATGTATATAAAATTTCTGTTTCATTTTATTACCTTTAAAATTTCCTGTTAAAGAAGATGAATATAACACACCATTAAACGACTTTTGTCTAC
>NC_043003.1:116258741-116261241 GCF_006345805.1 Octopus sinensis
GATGGTACCTTTTCTTAATTATAATGTTACTTTGTAAATTCAAATCAAATAATTCAAACATTCATATCTTATCCTTAGCTACAATATTTTAAGTAAAAATTTTCTTTTCTATACTTTACCAGGTGTCATGATTTGTCCTGAACTTTTCCAAGTGTAATAACTTGTCCTGTAATTTTCCAGGTTTATAATCTTAATATTATTTCTCTTGCTTGCATTTTTCCATATAATCCATGTTTTTTCCAGGCTATGCTATTACGCTAATTAAGAATGTGTCAAATGTGTCAATTAGCGATTGTCGTTGATAATTTTTTCCATACATAAATGACGCCAGTGACATATATTAAAAGTCCATCTATAGATTTATATTCATAAAAAGTATAGAACTATATTATCACCCTCAAATTTGAGAAAGAAGCACTCATAACTTTCTTCCCTTTTAAAACTTCATTACATGACATTGATAGCATGAAATTCCTCGAATTGAGCTCTATCATTTAAACTTAATTAAAATATAGTTTGTTTTTAAAATAAAGAAAAAAGTTAATTATACTTAAATCTAATTTTTTGCCTTGCTTATATTTTTTTCTCGTGACAATTCTTAGTTACATGGGGCCAAAACTATGAAATTCCTCATGCTTTCTTCTATCATGAAAGCTCAGATATATATATTTCTGCTTTTAAACTGAAAAAGTTATTTAGATCTAAGTTTGACTGGAAGCGTTCTCCTCTAACGTTGGTACAAATTTTGATGTAAACTTTCTACTGGACCAAATCTCAATTTTTATGCCAAAATGCAGCTGGGGACCATTCCGCTTCAAATATGTTAACAGTTTTCAATTTCGTTAAGAAGCGACTTAGAGACAAGCTTTAAAAGGTGCTGCATGTGCGTAACTTGTGGCCTTAAGAATATTATTCAACTACTAGCGCAGTTGAATAATATGCATATTGGTGTATACTGTAGTATGGAACGGTGAGAATGATTGAGCAACATCGCATTTAGTGGATAGAAATGCTTTCTTTGTGGACTAACAATGCTATTAATGGTTACATGTTGAAAGTATTTCACATTCTACAAGCGACCCGGCCCACTTTGAAATGCTAATAGCATTATTCATTTTCGAGGCAATTACCAGCATTTCTAAGTGGATCGTGTTCCACATGGCAGAACTGATAGTTCTGTCAATTCTTAAGTGTATTATATATTACTATTTATATACCCACATCTACGCATGTATATATATATATATATATATATATATAATATATATATATATATATTATTATATATATATATATATACAAACTCTTACTGTATAAATACATATACATGCATACATACAAAGGCATACGCACACACACTCACATATATGTATATATATACGTACATATACTTTACGAGCACATGTAAATAATTTGAACTCGTTGTTGAATTTCACTCGCATGCCATATTGAACTATAATAACCTTTTGACAGTAAACATAGAAAGTAAGTAAGATTGCTCTGTTACCGTGTTACTGGACAGAAAATTCAAAAGAATAAACGTAAAATAAACTGTAAGAGTATGAATAATACACCAGCATAGAAAACAGAGATTTCATCTGAACCGCTTCCCGAATTACAATTTCAGATTCTTCTTTCAATTTTGGGAATGGTTTTAGGCATCGATTGAAGCTAGTACAAGAACAGGATATAAAATATCACTGGTGCTTGTTTTATCCTCGCCAAAAGGAAACCCAGATCCTGAAAGAAAATTTCTACAGTTGAACTACAGAAGTAGAAACAGAAGCCAAATTTCCTTCTTGGAATATGTATTATATATCTATATATATATATATTTATAATAAGAGTAGATCGTATACGAGTGGGTATATATTTATAAAAAAGAAGTTTGAAAACGTCACTATATTAGATAAATTATAATTTTCTTATGAATTTTACATGTTTCGGTTCTTGAAAAAACGAACCTTATCAAAAATATTATAAAAAGTGTAATGGAGAAGAAAAGTGTAATGGAGAAGTTCATAATCGGTTCTAACTGGTCTCGAACCTTATCAAAAATATTATACAAAGGGAAAATTGAAAAGTTCATAATCGTTTCTTACTGTTAATCGCTATATTCCTGTTGAGTGTATTGAAGAAGTCCATTATTGTTTCTTGCTATAATTATTGGAACACAAAGTAACAAAAAAGCGGTTCCTTTTAATACCAGCAAGAAACAATAATGGACTTCTTCAATACACTCAACAGGAATATAGCGATTAACAGTAAGAAACGATTATGAACTTTTCAATTTTCCCTTTGTATAATATTTTTGATAAGGTTCGAGACCAGTTAGAACCGATTATGAACTTCTCCATTACACTTTTTATAATATTTTTGATAAGGTTCGTTTTTTCAAGAACCGAAACATGTAAAATTCATAAGAAAATTATAATTTATCTAATATAGTGACGTTTTCAAACTTCTTTTTTACAAATATATATATATATATATCAGGTCA
>NC_043003.1:116266241-116273741 GCF_006345805.1 Octopus sinensis
TTCCACGTTTATTTCACGAGCAGGCTGTTCCGTTGATCGGATCAACTGGAACCCTCGTCGTCGCAGCCGCGGACGGAGGAGTGCCGCACAAATATATATATATATTATATATATATATATATATAATAATAATATAATTATATATATATATATATATATATATGTATATATATAATATATATATATATATGTATATATGTATGTATGTATGTATGTATGTACGTATGTATGTATGCATGCATGTACGTACGTACGTACGTACGTATGTATGTATGTATGTATGCATGCATGTATGTATGTATGTATGTATGTATGCATGTTGGTATGTATTATGTATGTACGTATGTGTGTGCGTGTGTATTTACAAATACATATATGTACATATACTATGCGTACAGATATGCGTTCCTATATTATATATATATATATATATTATATATATATATATATATATATACATATTCATATATATGTATGTAGAAAGTTTGTAGATGGTAGAGAAAGACAATGAGAGGGAGAGAGAGAGAGAGAGATAATTGTGTGCACGAATATTTATAGTTTACAATAGCTGCGTGTTTCCATAATTCATAACGGGTATGTATTGTTTTATATTTTGCTAGATCAATTCTGTAAAATACTCACAGGCACGTCTATGAATTCCACTATAAGGTCTTTTACCAAATTATGTACTGTGTTTGCTGAAACTTTTACGACAAAAGCAGTGTGAAATGGCGACCCATCTACACATGTAAACTGGCATATTTCATTTTACAGTAGGGCTCGATAAATGGATGCGTGCCATATTGTCCCTGATATTTATTTTCACTTGCTGTTTCGAAGTTCTTAACTATTTGGAGTGGCTGTGTTTGTCTTTGAATTTGTTTGTTTTGTTTTTAGTTTTTATGTTGACTTCATTTTTTTTTTACATGCCCACAGTAGATACGAACATTCTTGGGGAAATCGTAACAAAATCTCTTACTGTATTATTTCCTGTTCCCTTCCAATTTTAGCAGACAGGAATGATTTTAACAATGGCTGTCTAATATTTGCAGATATTCGGTTGATAACATTGATTGTCCCCTTCCCCAGATAAGAAAAAAGGGATTCCACATTATTTGTGCATTTTCCAATGAGAACATTAAACTGCACAGAGATTGAAACCGTGTTGCACACTTCACTTCCCGAGACCTCCTCAACTGTTGCTCTCGGATGCTTGTCACATACTGTCCATATTTATTAACCGAATTACATGTATAGGTTTGATCAACACGAGCAAGCTGAATTGAGTCTCTTACGAAGACAAGAAGCTTGATAGATAGCGCTCCTTCATGTTTCCAGGAATGTCAAATCTTACGGCAAATTCATCTCCAACCACTATTGATTGGATTCAAGACACTAAGCTGTTATTTGATTATTAAAATTTCCCGGGAAATTAAATAAGTGAGTGATTAAGCACCATTGAAAAGGCAGGAAAAGAAGACACGGCAAAACAAGCAACAAACGTGCAACATGTAACGTTTACAAAATATACAACAAACACAGCAAATACAAGAAAGCATTTCGACGGTGACGTGAGGAAAAGACAGCAAAAGAAAAGAATTTCGCAGAAGAATTGTTTGTAAATTGTTGAGTCATATTTTCTTCTCTTTACAATTCATGAAGCGTCAGTAACATGACAATTGCTCGTCACTGTATATGTATGTAGAAATATATATATGTATGTGTTCTGTATGTGTGTGTGTGTGTGTATATGTGTGTACTTGTGTGTGTATGTATGTATGTATGTATGTGTGTTTGTGTTGTGTGTGTACATGGGTATGTGTGTGTATGTTTGTGCGGATGAGTGTGTGTTTGTATGTGTGTGCGTATGTGTGTATGTATGTATGTATGTGTGTTTGTGTGTGTGCACATGGGTATGTGTGTCTATGTTTCAGCGGTCGTGTGTATCTTTGTATGTATGTGCTTGTGTGTGTATGTGTATGCGTGTGTGTCTGTCTGTATGTGTGTATGTGTGTTTGTGTGTGTGTACATGGGTATGTGTGTATGTTTGTGCGTGTGTGTGTGTGTTTTTGTTCGTCTGTGATTGTGTGTGTATGTGTGTGCGTGTGTGTGTATGTATGTGTGTGTGTTTGTGTTTGTGTGTGTGTATATGGGTATGTGTTTATGTATATGCGGCTGTGTGTATGTTTATATGTGTGTGCGTGTCTGTGTCTATGTGTGTGCATGTGTGTGTGTGTGTACATAAACGTATACGCACTCGTTTAGGTTGGTATGTGTGTGTGTGTGTCATTGTGTCTTTTAATATAAGAGCGCTTACATAGTTGGTGTTGTATTTTGCAAATATTTTTGGAATTTCATATTTTTAAGGAAGTCCATCATGCAGTAAATATTGAAACTTGATTAGATCAGCACCGCTTCGTATACTTACCTCTCTTCATTGAAAAAAAACCTACGTTAGCCATTGACATCTGCATTTGTATTCAAATTCATGAAATTTATATAAAGTTCTCTACAAAAAACTATATTGACGAGACAAATTAATTTAACTGAGCGATGATTTAAAAAAATAAAAAATAAAGGCAATATCAGCATTTGATATTAAAGGAATTCCAATAATGAGTGTACTGTACAAGTAGTGATGACTCAAAAAGAAGTTTTCCAAGATTATCTATTGTTGTAAAAGGAGACTGACCACCGTCTGGTTGTTTCCGCGTGGTGAACGGAAACCTTGTACAACAGTACAGACACAGGCATACACATAGCCCTACACCATATATATATATATATATATATCTATATATATATTATATATATATATATGTATGTATATATGTATATATATAACGGGAAGCTTTATGAAAATAAACAAAAGACGAAGGCAGGTGGAAAACAAACGAACAATTGTATTAGTATGGCGCTCAGGAAATATAAATTAAAACAAGTCTTTAACGTTTCGAGCCTACGCTCTTCAACAGAAAGATACACAGAGAAGAAAAAACACAGAAAGAAGGAGAGAAAAAAATGCGTGCAGTAGCTAACGAATCAACATGGCGATCTGATTTCGGCCAGAGGTCAAAGATCAAACATGAGACGCGAGAGCGAATAAGGGGAGATAATAGGTTGATAATAGGGTTGAGGGACCAGCTAAAAGTGCGTGGGAGGGGTCTGGATGTGTGTATGTATAGGGTTGGTGTATGTATTAGTATGTATAAGGGTGTGTGTGTGTGGTGTGTGTGTATGAGAGAGTATTAGTGCGTAGGATTGGTCTGGACGTGCGTATGTATGGGGGTGGTGTATGTATTAGTATGTATTAGTACGTATTGGTATGTATAGGTGGTGTGTGTGGTGTGAGAGAGAGTATAAGTGCGTATGCGGGGGTCTGGACGTTGTGTATGTATAGGGTTGGTGTAGTATTAGTATGTACTAGTATGTATTAGTACGTATTAGTATGTATTAGTTGGTGTGTGTATTAGTATGGCACATCATATGTGATGTGATGTTAAAGTCATGTGGTGTAGTGAGGAGAAGAGGGGGAGGGGGAGAAGGGGGGAGAGAAGGGGAGGGGAAGAAGAAGAGGGGGGGGGAAGAAGAGGGGGATGAGAAGGGGAGAGGAGAGGATGGGGGAGAAGGAAGGGGAGGAGGGGGATGAAGGAGGAAAGAGGGAGAGGGGGAGAGAGAAGGGGAGTGAGGGAGGTGGGAGCAGAGGGAAGGGGAAGAGGGAGGGAGAAGAAAGAGGGAAGAAGGGAGGGGAGTAGGGGTGTGAAAGGATGAAGACTGAAGAAGTAGGGGTCGGGGGGAGAAAGGATAGGTGAGGAGGGGGAGGGGGTTAGATGAGGGGGGGGAGAGTTGAGACCAAATGGCGTATAAGAGCGAAGAGAGAAGATTAATTCCTGTTCACGGCGCAAACGGGAATCCGGATGGCCTCTGTGTAAGGACAAACCGAACACAGATAGGTGTTGCAAGGAGTGACCGGTGGAGCGGAAATGGCGTGAGACCGGTGTGTCGTTCGCAAGGTGGATGTCACGAAGGTGTTCCGCGAACCGGTCAGCCAAGCGGCGTCCCGTTTGTCCGATGTACAAGGAATTGCAGAGAGAGCAAGAGATGCAATAGATAATATTGCTGGAGGTGCAGGTGAAGGAGTGGATGATGGGATAGGGTCGATGGGGGGTGCTAGTGAGGCGGGTGGTGTTGGAGAGGTAAGGGCAAGTGCGGCAACGTGGGCGGGAGCAGGGGAACGAGCCGGGTTGGGAGGTAGGGTCAGGGAAGGAGCTATGGACCAAAAGGTCTCGAAGGTTGTGGGCTCGTTTGAAAGAGGGGAGGGGTCGGTTAGGGAAGAGGTGTGAAGTGGACGGGTCGGACTGGAGATGACGGAAAGCTCGAAGAATGGTGCGTTGGAGACGTAGGGTCGTGGGTGGTAAGTGAGGGGAAAAGGAGGCGGGAGACTACAGGGCGGGTTCGGGGAGAGAGAGCAGATACACGGTCCACGGACCGTGCTCTGGCAAGGGCGGTGTGGATAGTGGTGAGGGGGTATCCACGTAGGGTGAAGTGGTGAGCCATACGTTGAGACTGAGTCTCAAAGTCATGGTCGTCACTACAGAGCCTACGTAGACGGAGGAATTGGGAATAGGGGATGGAAGCTTGGTGTGTTCTGGGTGGGAGGAAGAGAAGTTGAGGTATGAGTGTGAGTCTGTGTGTTTGTAGTGAATGGAGGTGGTAAGAGTGGAGTGAAGAATGCTAACCGAAATGTCGAGGAAGGAGACAGAGGTGTTGGAGATAGTGGAAGTGAAGTGGAGGGCTGGATGGAAAGATTGGACGAAAGAGAGGAAGGAATCTAGATGTTCGCGGGAGAGTGAGGTGGCACCGATAATGTCGTCAATATAACGACCATATAGTTCAGGAGTGGGACCAGTGAAATTAGAGAATATTTGGGCCTCAACATAGCCAACGAACTGGTTCGCATAGTTGGGGCCATTCGCGTTCCCATGGCCACTCCCGAGACCTGATGGTAGAACTCGCCCGCGAACGAGAAGCAGTTCAGAGTAAGGACAAGTTCGGCCAGACGAATGAGTGTGGAGGTGTCAGGTACAGGGTTAGAGCGGAGGTCAAGAAAGTGTCGAAGGGCTGCAGTCCTTCGTGGTGAGGGATAACAGTATAGAGGCTTTGGATGTCCATAGTAAAAAGGATTTTGGAGGAGCCGGGAGGAAAGGAGAAAGAAAGAGTTGAAAAGCCGGAGAGCATGGTTGGTATCGTGGATGTGGGAGGGAAGAGATGCCACTAGGGGGGCAAGGACACGGTCGAGGTATTTAGAGATGAGCTCCGTGGGGCAGTTACAGGCGGAGACGATGGGGCGGCCAGGGTTGTTGGGTTTGTGGATTTTGGGGAGGAAGTAAATGGTGGGGGTACGTGGGGTTCGCACAATTAGGTTGGATGCGGTGTGGGGGGAGACGGGAGGACGAGATGAGGTCTTGGACAGTAGAGGATACCGTCTGTTGGTAGCTACGTGTGGGGTTAGAGGGCAGAGGGGAATAGAAGGAGGTGTCATTGAGTTGGCGGAAAGCCTCGGTCCTATAGAGGTCCGCGCGCCACACCACTACAGCTCCACCCTTGTCAGCCGGTTTGATGATAATGTCAGCGCGCCGTTGGAGGGAACGAAGAGCCAAGAGCTCAGCCGGGGAGATGTTGAGGCGACGTTGGCGCCTGGAGAAGTTGAACCGCTCCAATGCACGCTGACAAGCGCCCGCGAAAAGATCCACTGCTAGGAATAATATGTATATATGTATATATGTATATATATAACGGGAAGCTTTATGAAAATAGACAAAAGACGATGGCAGGTGGAAAACAAACGAACAATTGTATTAGTATGGCGCTCAGGAAATATAAATAAAACAAGTATTTAACGTTTCGAGCCTACGCTCTTCAACAGAAAGATACACAGAGAGAAAAAAAACACAGAAAGAAGGAGAGAAAAAAAATGCGTGCAGTAACTAACGAATCAACATGGCGATCTGATTTCGGCCAGAGGTCAAAGATCAAACATGAGACGCGAGGGCGAAATAAGGGGAGATAATAGGGTTGATAATAGGGTTGAAGGACCAGCTATTAGTGCGTGGGAGGGGTCTGGACGTGTGTATGTATAGGGTTGGTCTATGTATTAGTATGTATTAGTATGTATAAGGGTGTGTGTGTGTGTGGGTGTGTGTGTATGAGAGAGTATTAGTGCGTAGGATAGGTCTGGACGTGCGTATGTATGGGTTTTGGTGTTGTATTAGTATGTATTAGTATGTATTAGTACGTATTAGTATGTATTAGTTGGTGTATGTATTAGTATGGCACATCATATATGATGTGATGTGTAAAGTGGTGTGGTGTAGTGAGGAGAAGAGGGGGAGGGGGAGAAGGGGGGGAGAAGGGGAGGGGAAGAAGAGGGGGGAAGAGGAGAGGATGGGGGAGAGAGAGGAGGGGGAGAAGAAGGAGATGGGGAGGATGGAGGAAAGAGGGAGAGAGGGAGAGGGAAGGGGAGTGAGGGAGTGAGGGAGCAGAGGGAATGGGAAGAGGGAAGGAGGGAAGGAGAGAGGGAAGGAGGGAAGGAGAAAGAGGGAAGAAGGGAAGGGAAGGGGAGTAGGGGTGAAAGGATGAAGGACTGAAGAAGTAGGGATCAGGGGGAAGGATAGGTGAGGAGGGGGAGAGGGGGGTTAGATGAGAGGGGGAGAGTTGAGACCAAATGGCGTATAAGAGCGAAGTGAGAAGATTAATTCCTGTTCACGGCGCAAACGGGAACCCGGATGGCTTCTGTGTAAGGACAAACCGAACACAGATAGGTGTTGCAAGGAGTGACCGGTGGAGCGGAAATGGCGTGAGACCGGTGTGTCGTTCGCAAGGTGGATGTCATGAAGGTGTTCCGCGAACCGGTCAGCCAAGCGGCGTCCCGTTTGTCCGATGTACAAGGAATTGCAGAGAGAGCAAGAGATGCAATAGATATATTGCTGGAGGTGCAGGTGAAGGAGTGGATGATGGGATAGGGTCGATGGTGGGTGCTAGTGAGGCGGGTGGTGTTGGAGAGGTAAGGGCAAGTGCGGCAACGTGGGCGGGAGCAGGGGAACGAGCCGGGTTGGGAGGTAGGTCAGGGAAGGAGCTATGGACCAAAAGGTCTCGAAGGTTGTGGGCTCGTTTGAAAGAGGGGAGGGGTCGGTTAGGGAAGAGGTGTGAAGTGGACGGGTCGGACTGGAGATGACGGAAAGCTCGAAGAATGGTGCGTTGGAGACGTAGGGTCGTGGGGTGGTAAGTGAGGGGAGAATATAAATATAAATAAGGGTGTCTGAGAGACACTACCATGCGAAATAGCAGTCAAAACCCTGACTCTAAGAACCACGTTAAATGTTCATATCGCACCATGAGATAAGACAGGGACAAAATAGACTAGCAAAAAGATATTACTGGATAATTCAAGATCCTGAATTTCTAGCTTTGCTTTAAATAAGCTTGAAACATGGCTAGAAA
>NC_043003.1:116278741-116328741 GCF_006345805.1 Octopus sinensis
CAATTGGTAGGAACACAAGCCACTACACATTTCCCAGAATGCCGAATTTACTAGCCTTTGGAATTATAGTTTTCAGACAGATTGGGAAATACAAGTACACCGACCTAATCTCATTGTGAAGAATCATATTGAAAATGAAAAATTTTGTCTTCTGGTTGTATTTAAGATAGGTTTTTTTTTATAGATATTATGTTAAAAAGAGTGTTTGCTTCATAGTAAAGTTGCGGAGATGCTGTGTATACGTTCAAATCGGAACCTCGAACATTCTGTAAAAGACGAGTTCGTATTATATTGCCTCAGTCTTTAGAGCTGAGCGAAAGGAATGAGATTCCAGATTAATCTGATTCATTATTAGCTCATAATTCACCAATCATATAGTCGTTCATGGATATTAGACCCAAAATTTTGATCTAACAACATGGTGTATTTGATCGCTCTTGTTTTAATATTTATACCAAACACACTTCATCCACGAACGTGTTGACACGCGCCACGGCTATACGGGACTCGACGATATACCTTCAGTTTTAGCTATTTAAATAAAAAAAAACCTCAGCTCATATACAGGAAAGTGAGTACTGAAATGCAATCACAATAGTATATTGCAGACCCAATTGGCAAAATCATCTCTGAAGATCTTTCTAAATTTGAGTAAATATAAGGAAATTGGTATTGAAATCGGGAGAATGTGGCATCTCAAGTCAACAATATCACCTGTTATTAATTGGGCTCTTGGAATGATATCAAGATCAAACAAGTATGTAGAACAAATGCCTTGCAGCCCCCAAAAGAGCGAATTAAGAAATATCATATTTATGGGTTCCTCATATATTTTATGTGAATCCCTCTCCATGCAAATGCAGCCTTGATCACGCTGTGTTTCTTACATCTCCCACAGACATCAGTGTTTTCAACTACATGACATCTCAACACTTGGCATCTTCATATGCAAAACCTTGTTGTCCTTTGTCGTTTCTGTTTGAGACTTGGGTGCAACTTGTATAGATTAAAGCAAAACCAAAACATATAATAATAATAATAATAATAATAATAATAATAATAATAATAATAATAATAATAATATAATAATAATAATAATAATAATAATAATAATAATAATATACCACCTAATAAACACAAAGAAGAAGAAGAAGATGATGAAGAAACAACAAAAGCTATAAAACAAATGAAATCCAAACTAAAAATAGAACAGCAACGAACCATGATAAAACGATGGCAAGAAAAGCCCCTTCATGGTAAATACTGGACTAAACTAAACGCAAAAGAAATAGACAAAGAAAAATCCTAGCAATGGTTGAGAAGCTCAGGACTCAAAGCAGAGACAGAGGGATTTTTAATTGCAGCACAAGACCAAAGCCTCCCCACCAGAAATTACCAAAAACATGTAATGAAAAGAAATATTACAAGTAACTGCAGATATGTGGAGATGGACAAGAAACAATAAATCATATTATCTCTAGCTGCCCAGTCCTGGCTAAGAAGGAATATATTCACAGACATGACAGAGTTGGAACCTACATACATTGGAAGCTATGCCAACATAATGGAATAACAACAGAAAAAAGATGGTATAGGCACACACCAGAAAAGGTCACAGAAAACGAGAAAGCAACCATACTCTGGGATATGCCGATACACACAGATAGAGAAATTAAGGCCAACAGACCAGATATAGTTGTCAGAGATCATGAAGAAAAAAAATGCTTTCTTATTGATGTATCAATACCGGCAGATGACAACGTGTCTCTAAAAGAAATGGAGAAACTCTCAAAATACAAAGACCTGGAAATAGAGGTAACTAGAATGTGGAACCTGAAAACAGAAACAATTCCTATCATAGTAGGTGCATTAGGCATGATAAAAAAATATTCAGACAAATACATAACAAAACACCAGGACTTACAAACACATATAACATACAGAAAATTGCACTACTAGGCACTGCACACATCCTACGCAGAACACTTTCCATACAATAACCATCAGAGCATCACAACAAATCACAGCACATACCCAAGGCACACAGAGCTGCGCTCGGTAGTGAAGTGAAAACACGCTATAAAAATAAAACTACTGAATAATAATAATAATAATAATAATAATAATAATAATAATAATAATAATAATAATAATAATAATAATAATAAGTGTTACCATGTACATTGTTTTGTCTTGGTATAAAAGATGGGCTACAGCAAATATTCTGCCCAATGCAACAGATTTGCTTGTCAGTTGTTTGATCTTAACCAGTTGAACATGTTCCTTAGTGGCTGACGATATGTGCATCTCTGATCACGAGCAGAATTTGTGGGGGAGCATCATAGCCATGTGTTGAGAGGGATACTTTGGGGTTTTAATAATTCACCTCTGGAAACATGGCTGTTTCGTTCAGCATTCTTAAATAATCCTTATTCAGGGACCTTTTGAGCGGAAAGGGCTACTCGACCGGAAGAAAATTCTAACTAGGCTCCAACTGCAAAATCATGCACTGTTTATCTTGATATGAGATCCCTGTCGTACACATATGGTTGTAATGCATGTGCCTAGTGTACTCTTATCAGACGGGTAATCACGATGGGTATACTGGGCTTCGTACGAAAAAAGCAAAAGACGAAGACAGGTAGTGTACAAAACAAACAGATGTATTAGTATAACGCTCAGGAATAGAAAAAGTATTTTACGTTTCGAGTCTACGCTCTTCTACTGAAAGGAACACAGAAAAAAAGGGGAGAAACAAGGAAAGAAAAAATGTGTGTAGTGGCTAACGATCTATCTATCTATCTATCTATCTATATATATATATATACATATATATACATATATATACACGTATGTATATTCATATATATATATATGTATTTATATATATATATATATATACGCATACATATGTATATATATATAAGTATACGTTTGTATATATATATGTATATATATATATATATATATTTGCATACATGGGTACATAGTGTATGCACATGCACGCAATATAAGAAGAACTACGAGATAGAAGGGTAGAAAGAAGCTCCAAAAAATTATTTTATTTTATTAGAGAAGTTGCCTGAAAAACTTCAATGTAAAATGATGATGTCTTTATCAACTTGAAGCTTTCTATATCAATAATGTGTACGGCAAAGACAATTCAAGTATAGATACCTCTCTCCCTCTCTCGCTCTCACCCTCTCTCTCTTCCTACCTCTCTCCTTCCCTCTGTTTACTTCTGTCTGCCTCTGTCTCTCTTCTTTTTCTTCTCTTTGTGTGTGAGTGTGTGCGTGACGGTGTGTGCGTGACGGTGTGTGTATGTATATATATATGTATATATTGATAAAATACAAATTAATGAAAAGTAGTCGTTATAGTAGTCAGAGTAGTAGTAGTAGTAGTAGTAGTAGTAGTAGTAGTAGTAGTAGTAGTAGTAGTATTAGTAGTAGTAGTAGTAGTGGTGGTGGTGGTGGTGGTGGTGGTGGTGGTGGTGGTGGTAATAATTGCTGTGCGTCTGCTTGTGTTGTCGTTGTAGTTGTTGTAATGGTGATTAAGACGGAATATATTTCCGTTGTGTTTTTGATGTTACTCCCAATATGTACCATTAACAGCATAATTTTCTTTATTTTGGTTTTTGCACATTTTACTTTCCTCAGTTTCCATCGGGCAATACGAATATACGCACGCACACACACACGCACATACACACACACACACACACACGCAAACACACAAACACATGCATTATCTCGCAGAGCGAGGAAGGGAGATGCAAACCTTTTTCTCAACGATGCTTCCTCCTTCTTATGGCACCAATGCTTGCACTTTTTCCCGCTCGTTTTCTCTGAACGAAAAATAAGTTACACATCAGCATATTTGGCGGGCCTCACTTAATATCTCTCAGCAATTATTGTCAAAAACAAAATAAAACCTTATATTTGCATTTTTATATATGAAATTTACGAAAATATTTATATATTTATACATATTTACAATTTCTTTACCATTTTCATCTTCTTTTCCTTCCTTTTTCTTCCTCATCTTCTTCTTCTCCATCTTATATTATTTTAAGTAGAAGAAGTAGTATTAATATATTATAGCACCATGATGATGATCATCATCATCATCACTACCCTTATCATCATTATCAATACCAACATCGCCACTTTCATGTTATTATTTTCACTATATTTCCTATTTTCGGAGACGTTCTATTTTCTACCTACATCTAATTGGACTGATGTTGTCAGGAAAGTTCAGCCCTATTTTAAAATAACCTAAGATAAATTGCTTCTATTTTGCAAATTCTTCCGTGTTCAGAAAAATCTTGCACGAAGCAGTCAACATTAAACAAAACATATAAGCAATGCGAAAACTGCAAACTAAAACCAAAAGCAAAAAGAAAATTCTTTAAAGTAAAACACATTTCCGAAAGATATATTACCTTTCATTATAACAGGGGAACTTGATGTTACGTCTATAGAATATATATTTTAAATATAACATTTCATAGTACCAAAACACCGACATATATGCGTGTATAGCTCGATACATATAAGTAGGCAGGTGCACAGAGAAACAGGTACGCATTCACACACAAACATATATACATATATGTAAGTGTCTGTACATATGTATATATATATATATGTGTGTGTGCAGACTCACACACTTACATATGTGTATATATATTTGCGTATGAATATATATATATATATATATATATATGGATTTGTACGTGCTTTTGCTCATATCAATGTAAGTGCGAGTGTGTACATAGATTTGTGTGTCTGTGTCTGTGTGTGTAGAGAGACAGATAGATATAAAGATGTATGTATCCATGTATGTATGTATACAGAAATTCATAAATAGATGTATGTGGATAACAATTCCGAAGCTGGTTATCCATCTTAATTAGCTCATATACACACACAAACACGCATGCACACACGTGTACGAACACAGTAGAGCATACACACACACACAAACACACAAACACATGCACACACACACACACACACACATACACACACACACACACACACACACACACACACACACACACACACACAAAAGAACATCCGTGCAACATCACACATATTCATCTATTTCTGTCAGTGGCGATGTATGTGCGCGGTTCTGTGACTATATTTTGATAAATCTTTGCGTGCAGGTCTGTGCGCATATGTGTTTGTATACTCACATACGCACAAAACGCACACAAACACACACGTGTGGTGTATGTATATATATATACATATATATATATACATATATATATATACAAATCTGTTAATTCTTTTTTGTATCATTTTACTGTGTGTTTAGCAAACTGCTTCGTGGTGACCCTGCGTTATATTTGTGAGATATTATCTGCCATTCTGCCATACTGAACAAACACACGGGTTGTAGTTCACGTATGTTTAATTCGTTTATATAATAGTCTTTGTCGCAAATTTGCTCTTCTTTGAATGGCTACGCGTAACTCGGAGGACTCGTTGAGAAAGCAATTTGAAGATGTGAAGACATCAGCAACAAAGGGAATTGAGGAAAAATATCACCAAACTGCATCGCGTTCGAATTTATTTGTCTTGCGTGATGGATGTAGACCACAGCATTCCAAATCCATATGTGATTGGGAATACACTTACACACACACACGTACATATACACACATACACACACACACATACATACATGCATACATACATACACACACACACATATATATATATATATATATGTATATATGTATATATATATATATATATATGTATATATGTATATATATATATATGTGTGTGTGTGTGTGTGTGTGTGTGCATGCAGGTGGAGGCGCAATGGCCCAGTGGTTATGGCAGCAGACTCGCGGTTGTAGGATCGCGGTTTCGATTCCCAGACCGGGCGTTGTGAGTATTTATTGAGCGAAAACACCTAAAAGCTCCACGATGCTCCGGCAGGGGGTGGTGGCGATCCCTGCTGAACTCTTTCGCCTCAACTTTCTCTCACTCTTTCTTCTGTTGGTCTGCTCGCTTAGCCAGCGGGGTGGCGTCATTTGAAGGCTAAAACAATGCAAAGCGCATTGGGACCAGCGATGTGTAGCAACATCTGATAGCCTGGTCGGTCACGGTGATTATGTTGATATGTATGCATGTATGTATGTACGTGCTTATAGACGGAATGATGATGGAAAGCTGTAGAGATGCACATTCTCAAAATTGTGAGTGTGCACGTATTTATATGTGTGTGTGACTGTGTGTATGTGTATGTGTGCCTGTGTGTATGTAATAGCATTCTGTATATCTTACTGAACGTGGATATACAGAACCATATTCTAAAACAATTTTTTTTCAGTCGCGAAAAACAAATCTATTCCCCAGCGCGTCAGTCCTTGACCACAGCTTTTCTATATGAGTAGGGGCTAAACTTTTAAAATGCACTTGATGTTGGATACTTGCTGCCTATTTTGCGGTATACACAGAACTCTATGATCTATCAACTGCCTACTGGACACTTTTTTATTTTCAGTTCATACACACATTTCTAGGCCTTTTCGATCTATAAATCTAAGCATGAACCTTTCTCAAGGTAAATACTGGCAGGCGATCCAATATAATTCCTCAGTGCCGGCAACGATAAATAGAATGCTTAGTTAGTTAGTTAATTCTTTGGCTCAAAAAGCAAAAAGCAAGGCCATGTAGAGGGACATGGAGTTATGTACAGGGTGGTGTTCATGTAAAGAGTTCAGGCCACTTGAGGTCAAGGGAGACTTTGAACAAAGCGGTCGTCGGCATCTTCACCATCTCGTCTGGCAGCTTGTTCCACGGATCCGCAACCCGGACGGAGATAGCTCCTCTCCTTCGATTGAGATGAAATCGTCGCAGATAGAGCTTTTCGGAATGACCCCGCAGCCGACGCTGAGGTGCTGGCCCTAATACATTACATTTATGCATGCTATAGTCCTCCTCGTGTTACAACAGAGGTTGACAATATGTGCTAGTAGTTGGATAGTATTAAAAGAGGATAGATAGAGGATCGATTGGGAAAGGACTTTAAAGGCCGCTCAGTCTCTGTACATCCACTCCCATACACATACGAAGCTATGCACATATACACAGAATATGGAAGAAATAGGCAAAAGAAGCATACATACATACGTACATACATACATACATACAAACATACATACATGCATACTTACATACATATATACATACATACATGCATACATGCATGCATACATACAAACATACATACGTACATGCATGAATACATACATATATACATATATACATACATACATATATGCATACATACATGCAAGTATACTTACATATATTCATACATACATACATACATACATATATACATATCTACACACATACATGCATACACACACATTTATTCATACATACATATATACTTACATACATATATGCATACATACACACATACACATACATGCATGCATACATACACACACATATATACACACATACATGCATATACACACATTTATTCATACATGCATACATACATACTTGCATACATACATACATACATACATACATACATACATTCATACATACATATATGCATTCATACATACATATATACATACATACATATATACACACATACATGCATACACACACATTTATTCATACATACATACACATATGCTTACATACATAAATGCATACATACACACACATATATACATACACACATACACATACATGCATAAATACATACATGCATACATACATAAATGCATATATACTTACATATATACATGCATACATACACACACATATATACATACACACATACACATACATACATACATACAAACATACATGTACACTTGTTTACGTGTTACAATGCTGTTATGAATTTGGCAATTTTATGAAATTCAAGTTGATTTACTTTTGACAAGAGAACAATATTATCTCATTGTAAGACGACATTAATTTTATGATTTGTTATAGAGACTAAACACTCATACTTTTTTCTGTTTGCTTCCGCTATTGTAAGTCGAGCACGTTAGGGTATGCTTTCAAAGGATTATTTCAAATATTTCGATAAAATGACTCACATATAAGATATAAATATATCGGCTCCCATGTTATATATTGACCAATAAACATTTCTATTTATCACATGATAGTTTTCCTATATTCTTTTTCATTTCATCACGTCCGTTTCAGGCAACTAACTGATCGTTTGTAAAATAGCACCAGCAAAGTATACTGATTTACACTGCGATGCACAGACTAATTTTAATTTTAGCTGTATACACAAATGCTATGTAATCTCTGTCCCGGCTTTGATTAGTGCTGACGCATTAAATCCTAGGTTTTTCAGATACTTGTGTAGCTCCCCGCCAAATATATACATATAGGCGCAGGAGTGGCTGTGTGGTAAGTAGCTTGCTAACCAACCACATGGTTCCGGGTTCAGTTCCACAGCGTGGCATCTTGGGCAAGTGTCTTCTGCTATAGCCCCGGGCCGACTAATGCCTTGTGAGTGGATTTGGTAGACGGAAACTGAAAGAAGCCTGTCGTATATATATATATATATATATATATATATATATAATATATATATATATATATATATATATATATATATATATATATATATATATATAATATATATATATATATATATATATATATATATATATATATATATATATATATATATATATGTATGTATGTATGTATGTATGTATGTGTGTGTGTGTTTGTCCCCCTAGCATTGCTTGACAAGCGATGCTGGTGTGTTTACGTCCCCGTCACTTAGCAGTTCGGCAAAAGAAACCGATATAATAAGTACTGGGCTTACAAAGAATAAGTCCCGGGGTCGATTTGCTCGACTAAAGACGGTGCTCCAGCACGGCCACAATCAAATGACTGAAACAAGTAAAGAGTAATATATACACTAATATATTCATATATGTGTATGTGTGCTTAGATGTGAGAGAGTGTGTATGTGTATTGATAAACGCTTACGAAAGTATAGAATGAGAAATAAATAGATATATAGATATCTCTTATTAATGGCGTGTTTCATTCGCTTGAATAATAGATTAAAAGAATGACGGGTGCACAAGCTGACATTGTGGGAGCTCTCTTATGACTCGGGTCACTTCTACCAAGCATCAGAAAATGGTTGATGGAATAGTTATGTGTCATCTGATTGATCTCATATAGTCTTTATTTGTTTGTTTACTTATCGAACCATTTGTTTGATACGTAATCTGACTGGTCCTTACAATCTTTCTCCTGCAATACAAATATGTGTGTGCGTGTATGTATATATATATGTATGTATGTATGTATGTATGTATGTATGTATGTATGTATGTATGTATGTATGTATGTATGTATGTATACGTAAGCACACACCGAAACGCGTGCAAACACACATACACCCATTTTTTTTCATACATACTCGTATGCATAAAGGAATATATAAACGTTTCCCCGCCTACCTTCCCTCTAAAAACCACGATTATAACAATGCCCTGCACTTCTTCCATTCCATATCCGGTTCCTCCCATTATTTCTTTGACCTTATCGTCTCTCCTCATCATCCCACACTCACCTACTCCACTTTCTACATACCTACTGACTGCCACACCTACATTAAGTTATTCTTCTCTCATTCCACCCATCCCCAAACACAGCATCGATTATTCTCACTTCCTCCCGCTCTGTAACTAACATCGATGGACCAAATACGACACATCAGCAGTCAATTGCCCGCCAGCATTTATCCATGCTGATCTTTATTATTCACCTTAGCACCTTAGCCCTCACGGCTCGCAACTGTATCCCGACACATCACATCTTTCGGTACACCTGTCACACAGCTACCAGGCTCCTACAAGGTCGCATTTTCAGTCTAATAAAATCTTATCCTCTCTCCTCAAATTTCCACCTTCTCTTGCATGCAATCTTTACATTTCTTGTCCTCAGGAAGTACATCGTCCTCTCCCTGTTCCCTTCAATGCTTCCCCGTCCGGTGTAACATTTATTCTTGGATTTCATCGCGAACACTTAGCCGTCCATAATGTTATACATCTTCGTCAGACTCTCTCTTCCTCTCCCCTCCATCACACACACACACACACATACATGCAAGTACTCTCACACTCACACACACACACACACACAACTTAAAAGTCACCAACATATTTCCCCACATGTCATTACTCATACTTAGAACAGCAGCTTTCATTACACCTTTCGCCCAAAACTTTCACCCGTCACCTTTGATTGACCGCTACTCAATGTTTAACCTGTTAACATACACACACCTATTCTCATGCGGCAGATCTTTTGATGCTTCTCTCACTTTACCATAACCTATACATACATATATGTATATATACATGCCTTACCAATTTTATGGTTTTTATTTGTTCGTTTGTGCTGCGGCAGTGTCTTGTAGTGATTAGTTGTACAAACCTACTGCATCATTTATCTTCTACGTCTGTATATTTGTCTATGTTTGCGGTTATGTATAGACGTACACTCACAAACACACACATATCCATACAAACACAGACAAACGCACAAACACACACATACACTTTATGTAAATGCGTATACCTATACAAATCGAAAGCAGTTGATTTTAAGCTAGTTGTGATTCGATCTTCGTCATTCAGGCAACACTTAAAGGATTATGTGCTGAATGTGTAATAAATTAATATCTAAACATTTGCCTCCTTATAAATATATATGTATCCGTACATATATATGTATATATGTATATATAATATATATATATATATATATTATATATATATATATATAATATATATATATATATATATATTTATATATATATATACATATATATGTATATATGTATATATATATATATATACATATACATATATATATATATAGATATAGATATAGATATAGATATAGATATATATACATATATATGCATGTATATATGTGTGTATGTATGTATGTGTATGTATGCATGTATGTATATATCTATGTATACATATATACATTGTATATATATATATGTCTGTGTTTATGCTTTTTATGCTTCTATGTACAAAAATATATACGTATGCTAATATACGTATATACATAGACATAAACATACACACATATATATAGGTTCAAGTCTATATATTAATATACCTATCTACATATGTATATAGATATCTACATAGATACGTAGTCAAGCACAGACACGATATACGTATATACACATTCCTAGATGGTCGTTATCATCGACGAGATGTTTGAATCGTTTGAATAATAGATTAAAGGAACGATAAATAATAAGCCTGACATTGTTTTATCATGTTTTATCGCGATTCAATTTTATCAGGGATCAGAAAAATGGTTGATTGAATCGCTATATTTCATCTCATTGATCTCCTATAACAGATCTGATAGATTAATTATCAAATAGTTTACACAATTCCGTACCTTTGTGAGTTTCTCTCTTTCAATTTCCCCATCATTCTTGTGCCTCTCTGTGCGTCTCTTTGTGCCTCTGTATAAATATATCTCTATACATACATATATATACGCGTGTGTATAATTTTAAAGTTTGTAAACCGAACGGGTATATTAACAATTTTGCTAAATTAGCCGCCGAGATGATGTTCAATATTGGCATCACATTCAGTCCGTTGCTTCAAATGGTAAATTCCTCTCCATGGTTGTGCTCAAAATCTGTTTCATCTTGTTTCTTTTCTGTTTTTTTATAATTTTTTAATTAGCATTCCCCCTCCCCACAACACCCAAACATTCTTTCGTTATCTTCCACTTTCTCCATTGCTTTTGTCTTTCTTTCTGTCTACCTACAAATCTACAGCTTATCGAGCTATTACCTACATCAGTAGACGTACAATGGCCCAGTGGTTAGGGCAGCGGAATTGCTGTCATAGGATCATGGGTTTCGATTCCCAGACCGGGCGTTGTAAGTGTTTATTGAGCGAAAACACCTAAATCTCCACGAGGCTCCGGCGGTGGTGTGGTGAAGCCTGCTGTATTCTTTCACCACTACTTTCTCTCACTCCTTCTTCCTGTTTCTACTGTATTTCAAAGCGCCAGCCTTGTCACACTATGTGTCCCGCTGAATCTCCCCAAGAACTACGTTAACGGTAGATATGTCTGTGGAGTGCTCAGCCACTTGCACGTTAATTTCACGAGCAGGCTGTTCCGTTGATTCGGATCAACCGGAACCCTCATCGTCGTAACCGACGGAGTGCAGCGATTGCATAATCTGTATATATATATATATATATATATATATATATTACACACCGTAAAAATATTTTCATTTACTAATCTTATTTTCTTTCTTACTTTTTATTTTTGTATGTTACATAATATCAGGGTGGTTAAAATCGTATCGATTTTTACCCTCTTCAAATGACCTTAGATGAGATCCATATCAGACACTGCATGCAGTAGAAATTAAATAAGGGTCTCGCAGCATTCTGCTGCTAGAAATCAAGCTTTCAGTGTCCTTGCATGCCATAAGTGGTTTAAACAGTTTCTCTTGGGAAATTTTTCTCTCGCGTATTTTGCTCGATTCCAACATCCAACTTCTGTAAATTTATAGCTGAGAAAAATTCAAAGCAAATTTCATGAGACTGAGAAACACAGTTCCTCATCATCCTGTTTTTCAGCTTAAATCAATGAGTTGCCCTCTTTCATCATTAAAGGGTAGACTTGCTACCAAGCGTTTCCTCTGTTGAATCATCACAACCGATATGTGAATTCTGAATAATCCTATTTAGCGGAAACAACAATGATTAGCAACTAATAGGCGCAGGAGTGGCTGTGTGGTAAGTAGCTTGCTAACCAGCCACATGGTTCCGGGTTCAGTCCCACTGCGTGGCATCTTCGGCAGGTGTCTTCTGCTATAGCCCCGGGCCGACCAATGCCTTGTGAGTGGATTTGGTAGACGGAAACTGAAAGAAGCCTGTCGTATATATGTATATATATATGTATGGGTGTGTGTGTATATGTTTGTGTTTGTCCCCCTAGCATTGCTTGACAACCAATGCTGGTGTGTTTACGTCCCTGTCACTTAGCGGTTCGGCAACAGAGACCGATAGAATAAGTACTGGGCTTACAAAGAATAAGTCCCGGGGTCGATTTGCTCGACTAAAGGCGGTGCTCCAGCATGGCCGCAGTCAAATGACTGAAACAAGTAAAAGAGTAAAAGAGTAAAAGAGTAATGAAAAGAGAGAATCCTTCCCTAAACCAGGACAACACCCGAGAAAGTTAATCTTTTTGTACATGAATGATGTAATCTATCATAGAATGTCAGACGAACGTAAACAAAACAATTAATGCTGATTTGTACTGTTATCGATTAGAAGTATTTAAAAATCGTTCGCCGAAAAATCGTCCATAACTGTTCAATCCCAAGTAGATATTGCTTTTAGACGACAGGAATAGTCTATGGCAATAAATATGGAAGATGTACTTCATTCTTTTGCTCTCCTCACAGCTCCGTCTAACAATCATCTTTTCAGATTTTTTGCTCTCTCATTTAGAGGGATAACAGATTATTTATTGCGAATAGGTTATGAATGATATTAAGTGATTAGTTGCTTCGAAGCCCGAGATGCTTTACGCCTATGGTATCATCAATTATCTAAATAGATAGGATTATGTTATCAATTATGAGCGAAAATATTTTCATTAAATATTTCAATTAAATCCAAAGGATCTTTTGTTTGCTTCCCATCTTCAAATGCGAAAGGAGATTCTTTCCAAACTCTCTCTCGCTCACACACACACACACACACACACACACACACCACACACACACACACACACACACACACACACACACACACACACACACTCACACACACACCACACACACACACACACACACACACACACACACACAAACGTGTATGCGCTTGCGAAATTGAGGCAACCGAAGTTTCGGGCTTTAATAACTATCAATAAATGTGATAAAATATGAAAATTGAAGATCATTATAAAAATTGAATGTCTTCATTTGGTTTCAGACTAAATAAATTCAGATTTGTAAATTAGATAATGGCTCTAGACCAAAATACAATCATAACCCTCCACAAAGTAGGCGAAAGTAACACAGCTATAACAACATTTTTTTAATTTACCGAACATCATAGTGGAAAATTGCCAAAATTTTCTAAAGCGACTACGTTCCACCGCTGATCGACCTGGATGCGGTTAAAAAAAAGGGTGCGGAGCCCTGAGCTTATCAGATGTACCAGAGAAAAGATACGGTCAAATTCTCGCCCGTCCGTCAGGAAACTGGCTGCCACAGCAAAATTAAGCCGCAAATCGATGTATCGAGTGCTGAAGGGGAATCTCAGGATCCACCCCTACAGAATGGTCCATTCCCATCAGCTCATGCAAGACTGGAGAGAATTCGCCTTACCCAGCGCCAGATTACTGAAGTTACGCTGTTCAACCTAACGTACACTGCTGAAAAGAAACTTGACATCGAACAGACAGTAAACCACCAGAATGACCGTTTTGGGAGGGTATCTGGCTCCGTCGAGAGAAGACTTGTAAATCGACGTCAAAATCCAGTCAATTAAGGTTTCGGCGGCTGTGACAGCTACGGAAAAGTTTACCCTCCTTTTAGTTCCTTCGGGAGTTAAAATTAACACCCAGCAATATATTAGCGACATTCTGGAAGCTGAGCTCCTTCCATGGGTGATTGAGCGCTTTCAAGGCGAACCTTAGACCCTACAACAGGACTCGGAACCATCCCAGAGCTCTAATCAGACACAACATTGGATTCGGGAAAAACATTATGTCGTTCATAGGCAAGGACGTATGGCCCTTATGAAACCCCAATCTCAATCCATTGAATTTTTCTCTTTCGTCCATTTTGGAGACGAGGGTCTTGAGCACTCCTCATGCTTCGCTCGATGCTCTGAAGGCTAAACTGTGCCAGGAATGGGTTTCGATTCTGAAAGAATAGCTGCGTGCCATGTGTGAAGCATTCACACCTAGACTTCAGGCTATAATTCGTAACAGAGGTGGTCATATCGAACAGGTATGGTAGTGTCATAATTGTGTTTTCTTTACCATCGCATTGCAATGCTCGGACTTGAAATATAACGATATTTTGCCTTGACAAAATTGAAAGAATTTAGTTGCCTTAATTTTGGGACACACTGTATGTGTATGTGTGCATTTGTGTGTATGTGTGTGTGTGCATACGGATAGACAGGTGGACGGACGGAGGTATGGATACACACGCACACATGCACACACACATATACACACACACATATATCTTCCCTTCTTTGGATCTTTCCTTTTTCTATGTTTCTGACGAAGAGCTCCGCTCGAAACGTAAACCCTCCTTCTTTCCAGAGCGTCCAATAATACTATACTTGTTCCACGTCCTCGCATTGTTGTGTTTTTTCTTTGTGTTTTCATGTTTGGATTAACTATGTATGTATGTATGCATGCATAACTATTTATGTGTGTATTTGTCTGGAGAAGCATTTCGGGGGCTAATGAAAGTGGAGTAAATATTGTCTTCCACAGAATTCCTATGTGATTCCCCTTTTTACTACAACTTTAATTACAAATAAGCAGACGCATTTTTACCTGTGAAATAAACCAAAATTTTACATACTTACACTTTTACTGCCTTCGAATTATTCCTCGTTTGAAGAAATGTATCGGTCCAGAGACGTTTTACACTCTTGGAATTAGTGCTGGAACTCTTGCGAAGTGATGCCTTTTAATGCATCCGATGTTTTTTTCTTCACCTTTTTCACATTTGCAAATTCCGTAGCACCAGCTTTTGTCACCAGTGATAAAACGCATTCAACCGTGTCTCCTTTAGTTCTCAGGAAGCAAGTGAGACACAAATTTTGCTGCAACTCTTTTCATTCGCAATTCCTCGCTCAAAATTTGTTGGTACGAGATCCATTACACACCAATCATATCAACAAGTTCGTCAAGTCTTCAAGATAATTTCATGAATTTTCATTCGTTCAGGAGGTCGGCGGTTGCCCTGCACGAAGTTGGTCTTTGAACGACAGGTGACCATCCCTAAAGAGTGAAACTCACTCATGAATTTGTGTTTTGCTCATGGCAGCGGCCTTGTAAGCTGTTTGAAGTTTGACAGCTGTTTCTGCCGCTGTTTTTCCCAGCGGAAAATAGAATTTCACAGAAGGACGCCGTCCCTTCGTTTCAGCTATCGCAAAAATCGATAAATAAGGGAGAAGCACTGCAAAACAAAGACGCACCACATGGCAATACGATCCCAGAAGGACAACGTCGGTCGGCAGACTAATGCCAGTGGACCGCATCAAGCGGCTTCTAGCAGCGGAAGCCCGAACCACAGAGAACATTTCCTTTACTTTTGTGTACCCTCTCGTACATTCACATGCATCTATATTGTGGATCCTCACCCAATATCTAACTGTTTTATAATAAGAAACCTTTTCATATGTAACAAGCAACCGACGGAGAGAAGGAAATTTCTGCCCATGTTTTCCTTTCACATAACTAAACTTGTAGAAGATTACATTAATCTACAATAATTAAATTCTCAGTTAATTCTTTTTCTTATAAATACATCCTACTTGTTCATTTATTCTAACCTTTCAACCTGAACAAATTATAAGCCAAATGTTGCTTTGAACAGAAAGTTTCAAATGCTTACTTCGGCTTCTATTAATCTCTAACTCCCTTTACAGTTCGAATATCGTCAACGCTCAGTAAATAAACAAGACTACAGTACTATTTTGGACCGCAAAATATTTATTCTTCTTAATCCCTAAACTATTTCTAAACATAGCTGATAAAGATGTAACTTCTGGCAGCATAATGAATCCAAAAAAAGAAAACTCAAATATAGACAATGTCGTCTCGGAAATGTTTTGTCTGCTGCGAAATTACTATTATTTTTGAATCGTATTTGTGGTGTGAAAATCAATACAATATAGATAATGATGAAGATAGGTAACGTACAGTTAGTTGCCTTAATGGAAAATTCAAAATAGAAAAACTTTCAATGACGTATCAAGGGATATAATGGAGAAAACAACCTTTTGTGTAAATGTCATTTGAAACATTAAATTATTTTCTATGAATGTGTTTACGTATATTTCGGCCATTTTGACCAAATTTATTTACGGATATAATGCGAAGAAGCCATTATTTCTTTCTTTCTGTTACTTGACAGCATTTAGCCACTCACAATGATTTATTTAATTAATTAGAAAACAAACAAACAGAATAACCAAACTTAAGCATATTATCCGTGTTGATAATTTACATTAAGATAACAAAGTTTAATGAGATTTCGCCATGTTTAATTAAATTGAGAAAGAAGCCAGTAAACATAATATAATTGAAAGAGAAACAAAGGAAACCAGCGTTTCACAGATTCTAGCTATAGACACATATACACAGAGTCTGTAGATGCAAACACACACACGCATCGCTCTTGGCAAATATTTTCACAAATATAACTTTGTTAACACACTGCTATCTATACTGCAACTTACACAGACATTATTGTGTAACTAATAAGGCATCTAATTTTCTTTTATTGATGAACGCAGCAAAGTAAAACTACTCTTACGTGATATGTGACTGTCGTGCAAGGACAAGAAAAAAATGTTCAAGTTTGATTAAAACCAGGAGGCATAAAAGTATGGAACAAATAATAAAACGGAAAGCTTAATCTAAAACTCGATGGAAGGAGTTTTCGTCAAAAGTGATGTTTGATTTGAATAAGAAAAAAAAATAAAACGGAATTATTTCTACAACTCAGCAGGAATAATTCACAAAAATGTTATCATAAATAAATAAATAATATTAAATAATATTAACAACTCGAAGACACAAAGAGAATGGTTTTTTAATATTTTAAAATCACTGAAAGACACATTTACAAATTATTTAAACAGAAAGAATTCGCTGTTAAGAAATATGCATGCATGCATAAACATGTATTTATAGTTATCTGTGTGCGCAGGCGTGGCTGCGTGGTGAGCTGCTTGCTCTTCAACCACATGGTTCCTAGTTTAGTCCGACTGCAAAATATCTTGGGCAACTGTCTTCTATTATAACCTCGAGCCGACTAAAACCTTGTGAGTGGATGTGGCAGGCGGAAACTGAAAGAAGCATGTAGTTTATGTATGTGCATATATGTGTGTGTGTATATGTGTGTGTCTTTGTGCCTATGTTCGCGTATTTGCATCGAGACGCAACTTAGCGGTTCGGCAAAATCGAACGATATAATATGTACTAGGCTTTAAAGACAGATGATTACTGGGGTCGATTCGTTCGACTAAAATCCTTCAAGGTAATGCGCCATCAAGGCCGCAATCTAATGACTGGTACAATAAAATATATAGATTATAAAAGACAAATGATCTGCATATAACCATATATCCATGTAAATATATATGTTTGCAAATTATACACACTTACACACACACAGACGTATACATATATGGATTCATGTGCGTGGGTCAGTGAATATACCCTTGGTAACACTTTTAAGCACCACTTGTATTAAGGTGTCTGATTGCATCATCGGCATTGGTCGGCCCGAGGCTATAGCAGAAGACACTTGCCCAAGATGCCACGCAGTGAGACTGAACCTGGAACCATGTGGTTGGTAAGCAAGCAACTTACCACACAGACACTCCTGCACCTATATGTATATCTTCTGTCGATTTTTTATTCGTGAAAGGCAATAATTGCATATTTTTACGCCTTACATATTGATGATTACATAACTATTTATTATAGACGCAACTATTTATGATAGATGATTAAATAACTATTTATAATAGACACAGACACAGCATACTTTCCCATATTATTAGCAAGAAAAGACGCTAAGAATCACCAAAGCATTAATCAAGAAAATTAATAAACTCTTTGAAATACTGATTGAAATATTTATATACAAAGCACAAAATATTTAATATACAAAAATACATAAATATGAATATGATTGTGTATGGATCCATGTGAGTGTTTGTGCGTTGAATCGAAAGGACAGGAAAGGCATTAAAACATGCGTCTGAGCAGCAAATTTATTGACATATTATTTCTTTCAATCTGTGTCCAACAATATAGGAGAACATATAAGATTATTGAATAAGTTGTTCACGTCACTTTGCTGCATCCTTAGAAAATATTTCATCACAGCTTTATAAGGCGATGCGTTTGACTGGAATAACGGTAGCATGCCAAATTGTATGGCGCAGTGTGTTAATAATATATTTGTTACGTTTGTGCCCCCTGTTTTATTGCTATAATTACGCCAGGTTGAAGGCGGCGAGCTGGCAGAATCGTTAGCACGCCGGGTGAAATGCGTAGCCGTATTTCGTCTGCCGTTACGTTCTGAGTTCAAATTCCTCCGAGGTCGACTTTGCCTTTCATCCTTTCGGGGTTGATAAATAAAGTACCAGTTACGCACTGGGGTCGATGTAATCGACTCAATTCCTTTGTCTGTCCTTGTTTGTCCCCTCCATGTTTAGCCCCTTGTAGGTAGTAAAAAAATATATAATTACGCCACGTTGAAGGCGGCGAGTTGGCAGAGACGTTAGAGCGCTGGGCGAAATGCTTAGTGGTATTTCGTCTGCAGTTACGTTCTGCGTTCAAATTCCGCCGAGGTTGACTTTGCATTTCATCCTTTCGGGGTCGATAAATAAAGTACCAGTTACGCACTGGGGTCGATGTAATCGACTTAATCCCTTTGTTTGTCTTTGTTTGCCCTCTCTATGTTTAGCCCCTCGTGAGCAATAAAGAAATATATAATTACGCCACGTTAAACGTACCAATAAATCGTTGGTTACTTTTCGATTTTCTGAATCGTTTAGTATGAGTCTGAACCGTTATAATCTGTTTTTGTTAACCTGAGTTTTTCGAAGTATTCTGATTAACTAACACTTGCGATGTGATTCGTTTCTGAATTGCCATAATCTCTTTAGTAGATCCCCCTTATCTTTCGTTTAGCTATCTACACATCTATCAGTGCTCACGCTCATGTTATTTGTTCCTTCTCGAGCCATGCCTGGCTCATAAGGGCCGGTTTCCCAGTTTCTTGGCGTATAGGTCCCCCACCTGGACGGGACGCCGGTCCGTCGCAGGTGAGCTACAAGATGCAGGAGGAAAGAGCGAGAGTAAGTTGTGGCGAAAGAGTCAGAAGTTCGCCATTACCTTCTGCAGGAGCCGTGTGGAGCTTAGGTGTTTCGCTCATAAACACACACATCATTCGGTCTAAAGATTCGAACCCGCGATCCCTCGACCGCGAGTCCGCTGCTCTAACCACTAGGCCATGTGCCTCCACTCACGCTCGTGTGTGTGCGTGTATACGTTTCAAGACGCTCTTGTTCACTTCGAGTGACATGTAACCCAGTATAAACTGTTGTATGGTCGGAGTGTCGACGACCAAGCCATCTACCCCACCAATCTTGCTTGGTGGGGTGGGTGAGTGATTTTGAATGAAAACCAAGGATTGTCAAAGTGTGAAGGAATTCATGATAGTGAACAGCCATGCAATATATTCAAGATGCTAATCACCGATGGTGGTGAAACCATTCCAACTAAACGGAACACACTGAAATAGAAACCGTGCAACAAGAAATTGCAACCCACATCTGATATCACGTCATCTCCTCGGTAATTTCCAGACTTCTATGGCAAAGTGAATTGTGTCATGGTGATGTTTTCTCACAGACGGTACCCAACTGATCCTACTATACTGTGTAGTCAGCATAATCAAAAACAATGGGCATGCGTGAAATTGAAAATACAAAATGGCCACAATTTACCCATGGCTCCCTATGTGTGTGTATGAGTGTGTGTGTGTACTTATATGCACACACACACACACACACACACACACACACATACATACACAAACTTAAATTAGTGGGATTTTTCAACATATATACTGCATAATACTTTTGTCGAGATGCTCTCCTTTACATCGAAACAAACTTCTCAACAGTTGATGAAGTGTATCCCAGACTTCCATATTCATTGGGGTATGTTTTCTTTAGTAAAAGTTCATGGAGTTTATTCCACATTATAGCCGTAGACAATGCAATAACAAAGAATACAATATCTTTGGAAATATAATGTAAAAGATATATTTATATATAACATTAATAGAGACAGGAATACTTTTTGTTATTAGTAATGTACAATATAACTCACGATTTGTTTATTCAGTGAATCGTCTCGATGTGAGTTTCACTTTATATTTGAACCATATATACACTCAGCGATCTTCCATCATGGCCATACCATTCTCTGGACATTTATTTCACAGACAAATTTATCTTCTTACCACTGACTTTATATAAACATTAATCTTAGATATAATTCAAAATATCTTCCGTTATACGCAGTTTCCAACTCTTACAACCAAACAGATACAAAGAGAGTAAACCGACAGAAGAAATTTATTTAACGAAGAGAAAATGTACAGACGCTGATATATATAATATATATATATATATATATATATATATATATATATATACATATATATATACACACATATATATATATACATATATATATACCATATATATAAAATAAATAATAAATAATATGTATATATATATATATATATATATATATATATTATATATATAATATATATATACACATATATATATAATATATATATATAATTATATATATATATATATATAATATATATATATATATATATATATATATATCACCGTGATCACTGTGGGCGACCAGGCTATCAGATGTTGCTACACATCGCTGGTCACAATGCATTTCACATTGTTTTAGCCTTCAAATGACGCCACCCTGCTGGCTAAGTGAGCAGGCCAACAGAAGAATGTGTAAGAGAAAGTTGTGGCGAAAGAGTACAGCTGGGATCGCCACCATCCCCTGCCGGAGCTTCGTGGAGCATTAGGCGTTTTCGCTCAATAAACACTCACAACACCCGGTCTGAGAATCGAAACTGCGATCCTACAACCGCGAGTCCGCTGCGCAAACAACTGGGCCATTGCGCCTCCATATATATATATATATAATATATATTATATATATATATAATTATATATATATATATATATATAATATATAATATATATATATATATATATTATATATATATATATACATATGTGTGTGTGTATTCTTTCTTTATTTGCGAATTAAATGTAACGTTGGTTTTATGTTAAGAAAAGTAAGAAAATATCCAAGAAATCTATATGAACGAAGAGAGAATGTACAGAGGCTGATATATAATATATATATATATATATAAACATATATATAAAACAAAAATGAAAGTGGATGACGAATTTTTGTAGGAAAATTTCTTTGTCATACGAATAAAAAATGCATAAAAATATTGATCGACATGTTAGGTTTCAAGTGCTGCAGTATAGCAATCCAAAGAAAAGCAGTATTACAAGATTTTACGATCGTTTCGAGAAAAAGCGTTTGTATTGGGCGAGTTTTCCAGTCGATACATATAGTCGCATTTCTTAATATGTATATCGCCATGTTGATTCCCTAGCTTCTGCACGCATTTTTTTCTCTCCTTGTTTCTCTCTGTGTTTCTTTTCTGTGTATCTTTCTGTTGAAGAGCGTAGGCTCGAAACGTAAAAGCCTTGTTTTATTTATATTCCTGAGCGCCATACTAATACAATTGTTTGTTTGTATTCCACCTGCCTTCGTCTTTTGTTTATTTTCATAAAGCTTCCCGTTATATATATATATATATATATATATATATATATATATATATATATATATATACAAATATTAAAGGAAATAGAGAAATACAGTTGACATATTAAGAATTTATTTACATTATAATATATATTATACAAAGATATAATATAACAATTAATTAAAACAAATATATAACCTACAATTTGGTTCGACTCATATTCACAAATGAATTTATGCACATGATTCTCCTCAGGATGCTATTTATTCAAAAAACCAGGCAAATAATTTCCATAGTGGATATCAGTCGAAACAGATTGGTGAATTTATATTCGTTCTTTTTATATTATATTATATATTTTATCTTTCACCCAAAGAGAATAGTATTTCATATCTGTGAAGATGGTGAAGGATTTGTATGCATCTCTTCCCAGACACATTGAAGTAATTATTCAAGCTACACGAATTATAAACGCGAAATATTATATCTTTTTATAGTATATCATATTGTATTATAATGTAAATAAATTTTTAATATGTTAATTATATTTCTCTATTTCCTTAAATATTTGAGTATTGTAATTATACCCTTTCATTTCTCGTATTTAAGTGGAGTACCAGCGAAAGAGGAAGAGGAAGAGGCCGACCAAGAACCCGCTGGCTTGACACCATCAGGAGTGATACCGGAATGGACATAGCCAATCTGAAAGAAGCGGCCCAGGATAGAACTGACTGCAGGATGCTGATCCATCGAGTAACCGAGAGTCGACTTCGACTAAGCGGATAGAGAGAGACCAGCGAAAATTCAATGTTTTCTATATCATTAAAGGAAATAATGGATATTTTCCTTGGTTATGTATACACACGCACGCACACACACACACACACACACATATATATATATTTATGTATGTATGTATGTATGCATGTATGTATGTATGTATGTATTATTACAGTAATATCAGCACCAAGCAGTGTTTAAGCATAAGCGTAGTTTAGTTTAAGTTAGTTAAAATATGTTTGGGACATATTCCAACTGCTAAAGACAAATGTATTTCAGCTGCTGGGGTAGGAGTCGGAAATCCTCTCTTGTGGTTAAAATTAGTGTAAAGACAGTATATCTGTCCAGTCCTGCCACCTGACAGATAACCAGAAATCGATACATTTAGCTTCTCAGCCGGTGTCAATGGGAAATACCAAAGATAGGCGAGTCTTGACAATCGTGCAATTTAAAAATTGGATATCGAACTACCGCTATTTAAAGCTAAGTTGTATTGTATCCGGTTTATTGTATTCGTACCATTTCGCATGAGACAAGAGTTTGGGAATGTTACAGAGTACATGCGATAAAACAAACCCGCATGTTTTGTATTAACTGTTATGCATTTAAAACTTATGTATTCACACACACACACATTCATATATATATATATATATATATATATATATAAATTTAACAATTAAGGATAACTTCTTAATAAGGAATCTTAACAAGAAATTATCAGGTAGATAGCGTGAAAAACCTCATAAGAGAAAAATTTCGAAAATAATTCTTTCTTATTGAACATATTAATTTATATATAGAGGGCATTATTATACATACATGCCTCACGCTAAGAGGGACATCAGTCATTTCTACCAAAAAATTTTACTAATCATACCCAATGCAATTTTTCAAAGCAAGACATTTAAAAAATGAATTTAGTCTTGTATCACCTGTGATTTCGTACTTACCGCAGAATTGCGACCGTACTCATCAGCAAGACTGATTCTGAATATATCATAAATAAACGACCTGTACCGTCGAAGTCGAACAGCCATCTGCTCTCTCCCAACGAAGCACATGGAGAAGTTTACATATTATACATCCGGTAAATGGCGGGCTTCTTCGAATTGCATTTCGGATAGGAAAAGTTTTTTCGGAATAAATTTAAATTTAACAATTAAGGATAACTTCTTAATAAGGAATCTTAACAAGAAATTATCAGGTAGATAGCGTGAAAAACCTCATAAGAGAAACATTTCGAAAATAATTCTTTCTCATTGAACATATTAATTTATATATATATACTTTATAATAGGGTTCAGCAAAGATTTGCTTTACCAGATACCGAAGTTTAGAAATAGCAGCCAAGGAACCTTAGCTATTTCCTCTACTTTAAAAAGGTTCTTTGGATGCTATTTCTAAACTTCGGTATGTGGTAAAGCAAATCTTTGTTGAACCCTATCATAAAGTATTACTTTAGTTTACCGTGAAATGGTCCTTTTTCATGCCGAATTCTACTTGGTGAAATTATTGATTACTGGTTAATTAATTAATTTTATCCTTTGCTATTATATATATATATGAATGGTTTGCAATGCATTATTTTTCATATGTTGTGTGATGTTTTGCTTTCTTACGGAAAGTGTTATCGTATTGAAAGATTGGCAAACTCAGAACACTGACTTAAATATTATTGAGCAAATGTTAACTGGACTAAAAAGAAAAGTTTGTCAGAGGAATCCACGCAATCTTGAAGAGTTGTGGGACCTCCGCCAGAGAAAATAGCATTTCATATCTGTGAAGATGGGGAAGGATTTGTACGCATCTCTTCCCAGGCACGTTGAAGCAATTATTCAAGCTAATAGAAGCCACACGAAATATTAACAATGTACAGTAACTTCATGAAATGAAAATTATGTAATCAATTTTTGTTATAGACATTTTTCTGTTTTAAAACACTGTGTCTTGATTGGTGTGAAGTGACAGAAAACGTTTGCTTTGCCATTTTGCACGGTACTATATATGATATCCTGCTTTACGTATATGCAGCTGCATCTTCCTTACATGTGTGCGTGTGTGAGTGCATATATATATATATAATATATATATATATATACATATATATATGTATATATACATATATATATATATATATATATATATATTATATATATATATATATACATATATATGTATATATACATATATATATATACATAGATGTATATGTGTATATATACATATATAAATATATATCTATACACACACATATATATACATGTGTATATGTGTACATGTGTATATGTATATATATGTACGTGTGTGTAAGTATATATGTATGTTTGTATTATGTATTATGTATATTTGTATATATATATACGTATGCATGTATGTATATATACAATGTTTTACTAGACAAATGTCACAGATATCAAATATACAAGAACTTTTTCATCAAATATACGACGCATGACTTCCTAAATATATATCTTTCTTATCGATTAAATAATATTTTTACTTGTCAAATATATATCTGTCTTATCAATTATACAATATCTTCCTTGTCAAATACACAATATCTTATTTTTATCAAATATATAATCTATATTTCTTGTCAAAAATAGAACATATATTTCTTGTCAAATATATAACTTTTTTTCATCAAATACCATAAATACCTCCTCAAAAATAGAACCTATTTCTGAATGCTGTAACATTTAGCTGCTTCACTTTTTTTAACTATGGTATAAATTTATTTTATCCGAAGAAGAAACATAGCAACTCAGAAAGTCATTTTAGCTGAGATTATTTCTAAAGCAAGGTTGATTGTAAATTCACTACAATATGTAAATATCATCTGGCTCCACTGGAATGATTTTTCCGTTTTCGTTTTTCCTTCTTTTTTTTTTTGTCCTGTTAGGGGTAGGGGTTACTTGTATGAAGCAGTATTTGACTACATCGTCATATGTTTCTATGTGAAATGCTAATCTGGCCCGAAATTGCAACCTAATATCACATTATTTCATGCAACTTGTGCAAGATCATAGATACAGGACTTGTGTTTTCTGTGTTTTGTAGTCTATTTTTTCTGTGGTCAAGTAATACATTAAAGGAACAGATTTATGAATGATGTGAAACTGTTGGTACTTCATTAACAATTTCTGATAAGATGCGGCTCTTTGTGAAACGGGGGTCAATAAATGTCGTCTGTGCTGCTAATATTGTTGGTAGGGTATTTACCACCAGAGCAGCTAACAACATATTAGTCCTACAATGAAAGGCATTTTGAAAATGGACATTATCATAAACAAACTTATCAAAACTCGCTTCTTCTCTTTCTTTCGCAACACATTATATCAGGATATGACTTAAGAAATAGAGGCATCTCATTTCTAACACGGGAATTAGCAACGTAGCGGCTTCATTATTCGCACAGGAATTTCTGTTATTGAAGCAGTATATATTTATGTTGTTCTTGTTTTTGGACTTGTTGTTGTATAGCTTACATCGAATTGTCTCAAATAAGGTTTATCAGACATGGCTTCATGTACTTCCTTCCGCTTGCATTGCGTTTTAAAATACTAAGTTCACTTTCATTACCCTTGTCTTTTATGCATAATAATTGACTCGTTAATGCAATAGTTCTATAGCAACGATGTGGATGTGAGGAAGAAGATTTTTGATCAAATCTATCCAAGTGCTTTTTTTTTGTCCCTCTCTGTTTTTTTTTTTTACATCAGTGTATTTAGAAGTATATTATCCGTCCCCGCTGTTAAGAAAAGTAAGGGAAATTAGGCTATTTTGTCTAATTAGACAACTTTGTCTTTCCATGCATTAGCCCACTCGGTGACTCATATGTGCCCTGTTGCTGTCTTTTTGGGGGTTTTTTCTGCATCATTTTCAGTGAAATGAACTTAATGCTGCATGAACTTAATGAACTTCATGCTGCATAATAAACTGAGGATGCTTAAGTTGACAGCTGACCCCCAAAATGAGCTCAGCGATTTGCTTTCATACTATAGTCTGTTATTAGACTGGGAACTGCACAGCTATATTTCAAGAAGAATTTTAAAGGAAGATAATATTTATTTCGTAAAGTATACTAGCCATCTTAATATGGCTAACCACTAGGGGTGGGGGTGTTACTGTAGCTTTTTAGCCCCAGGAGATCATCGTCTCCAGCTGGCTTTAGACACAATCCTGTGCCCTTTAATGATATTCGCAAAGGGAGGTCATCCCCTCTCGAAAACCTAAGTGATACTCATGGACTGTAGTTTCGAGATTATTGTTCGCATTTGAATTAGAAATATTTTTGTTGCAAAATAAGTCTGAATTTAGAACAATTTGGAATGTTAACCATAAAAGACAGCTCAAGAAAATGTTGTTCCGTTAAATGATTATATCATGTGTGTATTTCTGTATTGTTCTCCGTGAGAACATAAAGAAAAGATGTTCAATTGGATGTGGGAATGTTGAAGACTCGTATAATTTAAATATTCCGACCTCATACCTGGTATTTACTTCCACGTATTTGTCTTTGAAAAATTCGTTGTTCATTTGATAAGGGTACCTCTGATTAATATACCGAGAGAGATTAAGGTGGCGTGCTGGTAGAATCGTTAGCACACCTAGCTAAATTTTTCCAATACATTCGTCCATCAATCTGAGTTCAAATTCCGCCGAGGTCGACTTTGCTTGTCATCTTTTCGGGGTCGGTAAAATAAGTAGCAGTTTGGCACCGAGGTCGATGTAATCAACTTAACCCCACCCCCGAAAATGCTAGCCTTGTCTCAAAACTTGAATCGAATATTACAAAGTGTGTAACGGCAGAGAACTGGCACTATACAGCCAAAACTTGAAATTGATATAATATTTTGGATAAGAACAGGAGCAGGAGTGGCTGTGTGGTAAGTAGCTTGCTAACCAACCACATGGTTCCGGGTTCAGTCTCACTGCGTAGCATCTTGGGCAAGTGTCTTCTGCTATAGCCCCGGGCTGACCAATGCCTTGTGAGTGGATTTGGTAGACGGAAACTGAAAGAAGCCTGTCGTATATATGTATATATATAAGTGTGTGTGTGTATGTTTGTGTGTCTGTGTTTGTCCCCCTAGCATCGCTTGACAACCGATGCTGGTGTGTTTACGTCCCTGTCACTTAGCGGTTCGGCAAAAGAGACCGATAGAATAAGTACTGGGCTTACAATGAATAAGTCCCGGGGTCGATTTGCTCGACTAAAGGCGGTGCTCCAGCATGGCCGCAGTCAAATGACTGAAACAAGTAAAAGAGTAAAGAGTAAAGAGTAACAATCGCCAGTTCGTTTGCTTTCCTTGGATATTTCATTGAACGTCTGTATTCTTAGACGAACGTAAAACGATTCACAAAGAATCCTTTTTGTTTCTGGCTGTTATAACTGTTACTGCGTTCATAATTTTAGGCGTTCCTTGTTATGAATTTTATTAATAGTGAAGGATGTGTTGTTAACCTGAGTGAATTTCTAACTAAATTACACAAAAAGAAAATCTAACTATTTAACATGAGCATGAGGGTGTACGAGTGTGTAACACGCGCATGCGTGTCTAGCTGTCACTGTCTCTGAGTTTGTATGCATCTCCAAGTAGTTGAGAACCGCTGACAGTCAACTGATGAGGCTTATATTAATAACAATAATGATAATATTAATAAAAAATAACAACATGAAGAATAATATTTGAAGGAAGAAGAGCAAAAGCAAAAACAAGAGGAAAAAAATAGCCAGAGTAGCAAAAAGGAACAAAAATAATAAATATGCGAAAGAATACGTGAAAGAAATCTGAAGAAAGTAGAGATGTGTTTAGCGAAGCGATGAGAAGATTCCTCTTATGAGATATCGGGAAATTTATGGGGAGAGAACCATTTGCGAACAAATTACAAATTCAAAACCCTCATACTTTATAAAGGTATATTTATGAATACCCCCCACCCGCACACACCCACACACACGTATGTACATTCATACATTCACACTTACCTAAGGATGTCTGTGTGCATGCGTGTGAGTATATATATATATATATATATATATATGTGTGTGTGTGTGTGTGTGTGTGTGTAAATATATACATATAAATAGAGAGATAGATATAGATATATGTATATACATATATATATATATATATGACATGTTTATAACACATGCACACACATACACACACACACACACACACATATATATATAATATATATGCATACATGTATATTATTTATGTTCCTGTGTGCACAAACACGCGCACTTATTATATATATATATTTATATGTATGTGTATATATATATATTATATATATTTATATGTATATATATATATATTATATATATATTATATGTATGTGTATATATATATATATATACATATATACATATATATCTATATCTATATATATATATATACATATAATATATATATAATATATATTATATATATATATATATATATATATATATATATATATATATTATATATAATATATATATATATATATATATATATAATATATATATATATAATATATATATAATATATATATAATATATATATAATATATATATATATATATATATATATATATATATACATATATATATATATAACAGACGTGGTGTGCTATGCGGTAGGCTTACGAGTGACAGTGACTATGTCGTGATGTAGCGTTAAGGAGATCAAAACTTTCAGCAACCAACATTACAGAAGCTTCTTCTTCGATCACACAACTCAACAAAGATAAAACACTTCTATTCCCAATAACTTGTTATTAGTAGCACTGTTTTTATCATCATCATCATCATCATCATCTCTGCCCCTTTCAACTGCACATACCCTAGGGTACTTCTGCATTATTCCCTATAACTTATTTATAGACATTATTGCATTTATAACAGTGTGTGTGTGTGCGTGTGTGTGTGTTCTTATATGAGTCTATGTCTGTGTTTGGGAATACATTGTAGAGCTCTGGATTCCCGTATTATATGCGTTCTCTTTGCATAAATTTTGTTATGCTTCTTTTAAAACATTATTTATTTCAATTTATCATTTCTGACAATACACCCCTCTCACTTGAGACAATTTTCTGTTTATTATTTGCCAACACATCGCCCCTTTATCATATATATATATATATATTATATATATATATATATATATATATATATGTATATATGTGTGTGTGTGTGTGTGTGTGTGTGTGTGTGTGTGGTGTGTGTGTGTGTGTGTGTGTCTGTGTGTATGTATGTATGTATGTATGTATGTATGTATGTATGTATGTATTGTAAACAAACTCATAAGCGCCGGATGTTTAGGTAATATACAGAAGAAAATAATGGGGATCGCGAACGCAAGATGGTTGTGAGGAAAACTTAAAGAATTAGGTAAATACTCGTTCGAAAAGTGACCAGCAAGCTGAGCTGGAATGTGAGAAGTGCAGGTTTCGATTCCCTGTCGATGATTGCTGTCCCCTTTTTTCTCCGTCTTTTAAAGGTTATTTAAGCTGTCCTTACGGCCTTCTTGCACGTACGAACTCATTTATTATATATGTAGAAATGAATGTGTTTGTGTGTGGGAGGCGGTGTATGTGTGTATTTTCTTGACCAACTCAACGGTTTAATTATTTATGTTGATTTGTCTTGCATTGACCCCTGATTTCGTCCTGTAATTGCCTGATTGTATTTCGAAGAAAGTTGAGTCCAAATTTCCAGTCGCCGCATCATGATTTTAACCATTATTCTGAGGAACATCACTGCATTGCTTTACAAAGGTTGTTCTTGACCCGGGCTTAATTTTGTGCCGCACTCTGCGTTGCAGTTTTATTTGTTTAATTATGACATTTTATATTTTATTTCTTTATATTTGTTCTCGCAGTTTCTGCAGCTATCATCTTTTCCCTTGTCAAAATGCGATGGACTTTTGCTGACGATTAGTAGTCCCATCTGAAAAGGCATCTAATAGCTTGTCGCTTTTAAAAGGGTTCCATGTCATTTATGATATTTCCAGAGCGATGGCTACAGCTGATCCCGAAACTGGAATCCTGCGTTTCGTATTGCTTCTTCTCCTGGCCTCCAATCCTTTTCTGTCTCGTTTTAGTGTCTTGTATATTCTTTCTTACGGGCAAAAATCTTTATAAAGCTTACTAAGACATGAGTATCGATTAGCCCTATTTCCCCGCACAGTTATTATTTGCTTTAGCTCAGCGCTCTAAATTGAGCACATTTCTGGTATAACCTTGTAACCTTCGGTTACCATTAGGAATCGCAAGACCCTTCTCATTTTCCCTGACCCCCTCTCCCCAGTTCTTCTTTAACCACCCACCCATAAATTTGGCGGACAGCCAAAGATTTATTTGGCATCCCTTATATCGTCATAAAGATTATATTTCCCAACTATTGTATGTGTTTGGCACACACAGTGGTTAGAACATGCATCACAGATATATATGGACAACAATTTCACCCAATGGTTTGGCGCTGAATCTTCGTTTTTGGAAGCAGTAAACTGCATCATTACATTTCTCCACATCGTATCAGAGGTTCTCTCATCTATGTCTTCTGAGAGGCGTTTGCTGAACAAGTAACATTCGTTTCAAATTTGGCCCCAGTCCACGGCCATTTATTCTTACTACTCTCAATCAATGTCCGCCAATCGGAAAAACTTCCAAGATAGGTAATTGAGGATGTTCGTTGAGAAAGGCGTGTGTTGTCCAGTTCTTAGTCAGGATGATGTCCCTTTAAATCCCGTCTAGTTGGAGAAAGGATAAGTCGATTACATCTACCCCAGTGTTCAACTGGTACTTATTTTATAGACCCCTAAAGGACCCGAAAGAACCCCAAAGGGTGAATGGTAAAATCGATCTCAGTGGAATTTGAACTCGGATCGTAAAAATGGACGAAATACTCTGTGAGTTAAAAGTTCAGTCAGCTCGCTGCTCTAACAATAGTAATAACAATAAGGGTTTCAAATGTTGCCATCCCTGTAGACATTTTTTTGTGGGGAGGAGATAATTCGATTACATCGACTCCAGTGTTTCTCTGGCACTTCATTTATCGATCCCGGGAGGGTGAATGGCAAAGTCGACCTGAGCGGAACTTGAACTCAGAATGTAGCGGTAGACGAAATACAGCTACACATTTCGCCCGACGGGCTAAAGATTCTGCCAGCTCGCCGCCTGATAAAAATAATATTGATAATAATAATAATAATAACAATGAGAAGATGAAGAAGAAGAAGGAAGAGGAGGATGAGGAGGATGAGGTGGGGGTGGGGAGGGGAGGGGAAAAAGAAGAAGAAAAAGAAGAAGCAGAAGGAGGAGGAGGAGGGAGAAGAAGAAGAAGAAGAAAGAGGAGGAGGAGGAGGAAGAAGAAGGAGAAGGAGGAGGAAGAAGAAGAAAGAGAAGAAGAGGAAGGAGAAGAAAAAGAAGAAGAAAAAGAAAAGGAAGAAGAAGAAATTTAAATTTGATGTTTTCTTAGAGACCCTCATCAACACTGTAGGCATCATCATCATCATCATCATCATCATCATCGGCAGCATGCTTATAGCGATCATATTATCAGTCTCTAATAATCATCACAACATTCATCTTCCTACGCATCAACGTCATCATTTCCAATATCATCATCATCATCATCATTATCATCATCATCATCACTTTCATCACCGTCGTTGTCGCTCTCATCTTTGTCTCTCAGAGCTGTCTTTTTCATGATAACATGCGTATTTTAAACATCCCCACCCCACACACACACCTACGCAAAAAAAAAACGAAAAAAAAGACAAATCCATGCAGATATCCACAATTACAGTTACAAACAACCAAACAAAAAAAAAAAAACAAAGAAAACAATGACATGAGTCTCCACATTGGAACCGGTACACACCAAAATAGCACGTATAACGTTGTATTTTTTTTTATGACCGTTTTTATTTTGGCGTTTGGCTTTTGGATTTTTTTGTTTCTTCAATTTTTGCATATCTCTATCTCGCTCTACGGATTCTCTCCTCCACCCATTGTCATATGCAGCCGCTGTCAAGCGGACATTCAGCTGAAGATTGAAAACAAATGCAGGAATGAAATAATAAAAGAATAACTATCAAACAATGAGAGGCCGAAATGGAGAGGTGAGGGAGGAAAAAATATGAGAAACGAGAACAACAAGAACAACAGTATCAAGACAGAAGCACCGACAGATACAATGGCAATGAGGCAACAACAACCACTACCACTACCACTACTAATATTAATACTACTGCTACTTTTACTACTACAACATTTACAATTACTACTGCAAATAATAAAGGCGGCGAGCTGGCAGAAATGTTAGCACGCCGGTCGAAATGCTTAGCGGTATTTCGTCTGCCGTTACGTTCTGAGTTCAAATTCCGCCGAAGTCGAATTTGCCTTTCATCCTTTCGGGGTCGATAAATTAAGTACCAGTTACGCACTGGGGTCGGTGTAATCGACTTGATCCGTTTGTCTGTCATTGTTTGTTCCCTTTGTGTGTAGCCCCTTGTGGGCAGTAAAGAAATAAGAAATGCTAGCACGCCGGTCGAAATGCTTAGCGGTATTTCGTCTGCCGTTACGTTCTGGGTTCAAATTCCGCCGAGGTCGACTTTGCCTTTCATCCTTTCGGGGTCGATAAATTAAGTACAGTTACGCACTGGGGTCAATATAATCGACTTAATACCTATGTCTGTCCTTGCTTGTCCCCTCTATGTTTAACCCCTTGTGGGTAATAAAGAAATAGGTATTTCGTCCTCCGTTACGTTCTAAGTTCAAATTCCGCAGAGGTCGACTTTGCTTTTCATCCTTTCGGTGTCGATAAATTAAGTACCAGTTACGCACTTAATCTGTTTTGTCTGTCCTTGTTTGTCCCCTCTATGTTTATCCCCCACTAGGCAATAAAGAAATAAATTACTACTACATCGAAGGAGAGGGGCTTTCTCCGTCCGGGTTGCGGATCCGTGGAATAAGCTGCTGGACGAGATAGTGAAGATGTCGAAGACCGCTCGGTTCAAAGTCTCCATCGACCACAAATGGCCTGAACTCTTTGCATGAACATCACCCTGTACATAACTCCATGTCCCCCTACATGGCCTTACTTTTTGATTTTTGAGCCAAAATATTAACTAACTAAAAATAACGTAACAAAACTAAAATAACAAAAAACAACAACAGAAAAAAAAACTAAAAGAATCCTGTAACCTCACAACAATCGCCACCACTGCTATTCCAGCCATTAACTACAATAACAGCACATGGAAAGAGCAACAACAACAACAACAACGACAACACTTTAAACTGCCACAACAACACTAACAATAAAAATAACTACGCAGTAAGCTTGTACGCATTCACTTGTCCGGCTGGCAAGACATAGTAGCTACATTACCTGAAATCATATTCAAAAGAGCAAGTAAAAGTAGTCCATATATTTTTTAAATGTCGAGATAGCCACGGACGAAAAGTTTTCGATTGTACCAAACCTATCCAATTAGATTGCACTAAATAACAACAATTGCAAGATACCAAAGGTTAGTCATTGTTTTGACAGTGACTTCGAAAGCAATCCTCCATGCAAGAAATACATTTCCTATGGTAAATATTGCGCATGCTACAGACATGGAACACTTCTTATTACAACATAAAACTAATTTCTCAGAATCAGAAATATAAATGGAATATATCGAAGCACGTTCGAGATTTTTTTTAAATGTCAAAACGTACTCACTTTTTGCAGAGAATAAAAATGCATTCTAAACCTGAGAGAGTATTCCCTTAAACATGTATTCACTTAGCTTAGGTCTGTGAAAACGTCAAAGAGATGGATAAGCACAAATTCCCTTTATCTATTTAAAACATGAATTTTCGTGAAAGACAGAAGATTGAACACGACACATTCGTAGGGTCACTGATCAAATATATGTTGTCAGATTTGCCGCTGGTTTTCTAATAACTTGAAGCGATTCTGGGATAAAGATTGCGAAATATTTCTAAAGAGTGGAGACAAACTTTTAAGGATATCACAAAACTACAAAATATTCGGCTACGAGTAACTTATATACGACTCACCAATGAAAATGGGTGAACATACAGCAGATGTATTATTCCTAGGATATATACGTGTAGTGTATGATGAATCTGATGAACAAATACAAATCTTTAGATATTTCTAACATAGAAAAGCCTAAGCTAAAATGATATAGACTCTTAATAGAGAACTAATTTAGACAGAGTACCTTTGAAAAATGTAACCAAGCTACTTTTTAAATGACTGGTACGGCTAGGTTTTCTATCGTATTACAACAAACTGCCATCAATTTATGTCGTTGGATATGAGTTGTATTCTTGATAGAACAATATTACAAGCTGATATAGACTGATGACAATAGTTGTTAAAGTGTTCTATTTTTTGGCCAGATTTTTTTCCATGTTCTGTTTGAATAAATGAAACAGAAGTCGCACCAAAAGTAAAGTATAGAATATATACAATATCTAACCAATGTTACAGAAGTGGCAAAACGCAATTCCATTGATCAGTGCTCTCAACTGTCTTGATAACGGAAGGTCACCAGATTCTTCAATATCATTTAAAGATGCATCTTTCAAATTTCTGATAAATTTTATGATCAAATAGTAAAAAAATAAAGACCTACGTTCGGCGGGTGGGAATTGAATTCCTTAACGATATACGGATGTCTCCAAATAAAAGCAATTACTCAAATTTCTTGTACCTGTTTGAGGCTTTGTTTTATGATCCCACGAGCATAAACGCCAAGTTGGGTCTTGGAAGGATAAGAACTTAGGTCATATGGATACATAGACAAAAACTTAATTAACACCATGTATGGAAGCTACGCCATCTCTGCAATTCCGTTTTCACGTTAATAACATAATAATATTATGAAAAAAAAGAAGATACAATAAGAATTTTAAAACGACAGCTAGAAGATAAAAAAAGAACAACAATAACAACAACAACAACAGCAATAACAAAAACAATTACTCAAGTGACAGCACACAGCATTCATTAGAGCAAGAACGCTAGGTCAATTCTATTTCTCAGTTTCTGGATAAATAATAAGCAGACATGATGACTGAATTGACAGCTTCATTCGTGAGGATGAAATAATCGGATTAGGAAGTTAACAATTACTTTAGCGTCAAAGTCTCAGCATCATTGTCTGCATCCCTTAGCAGCGATGACCTCAAACTAAACCTAAAACAATACAAGCCACACAGCGTACGGAACGAATGCCTGAAAATGTTGAACGAAAACAGCTGAAGTTAAGCATTCTTAGAACTTACCATTCAATACTTTGTTATCGCAATGTTGAATCTTTCTGTAATTCATTTCAAGAATCCATATTTATGAAAGTCTTTCCTTTCTTTTCGTTTTCTCTTTTAGCGTGACTCCTAGATTTTAGAAGCAAAATGTCCAAAAGTGTAAATGAATGATGTGTTCTTTGTATAGAGTGTTTGTAATCTAGAATGGTATTAAGGCGGCGAGCTGGAAGAACAAAATACGTAGAGGCAAATCTTCCGAGTGTACGTTCTGGTGGAGGCACATGGCCTAGTGGTTAGAGCAGCGGACTCGCGGTCGAGGTATCGCAGGTTCGAATGTCAGACCGGGTGATGTGTGTGTTTATGAGCTAAACACCTAAGCTCCACGTAGCTCCGGCAGAAGGTAATGGCGAAACTTCTGCTGACTCTTTCGCCACAACTTTCTCTCACTTTTTCCTCCTGCATCTTACAGCTCACCTGCGACGGACCGACGTCCCGTCCAGTGTGGGGGAACCTATACGCCAAGGAAACCGGGAAACCGGCACCTATGAGCCAGGCGTAGCTCGAGAAGGAACAAGAAGGTTTACGTTCTGAGTTCAAATTCCGCTGTGATCGACTTCCCTTTCATCCTTTCATCGTTGATAAAATATGCACCATTTGAGCACCAACTTGATGTACTGAACGACAACACTCCCTTCAAAATTTCATGCCTTACGTCCATAGGAGAAAGAATTATTTTAGTGTAACAAATAGATAGTATTGATATGCAGGTGGTGTACAAATGCATCACTTCACATTATTCTTAAACGCTGACCTCCACTCGATTCCATGAATTCCAGTATTTCTGGGTTGCATTCCTTTATGGTTCTGGAAAGATGAAAGGCAAAATTAAACGCGATGAGATTTGAAGTCAAAACATGAAAAACCGAAATAAATATCGAAGCATTTTGTTCGTCTTTCTGACGAGACAACAAATCCGCCACCCTTATTCTTCTAAAAATTCTTTCTAATTTGGTACAATCTGAGGTGAGGAACAAGTCTGTTATATCGTCCACACTACTTTATTATTCAGTTTCTCAACCGCGGAAGAATGAAAAGCTAAGTCAAATCGGCTGCATTTAAAGAATTGGTGCTATATCTTTTATCCGATCCAATGACGATTCTACCGTATGACCATTTTCATTCTAGTAATACTAATTCGTATCACTAGTAGTAATAATGTTGTTACTAGCTAGAGCGTTGTATACCGGCAATGTTTGGCGGGGCACTTTTTCCAGTATGGGGAATATCAGTAAATACAGCATATATGCAATATTTATAATCTTTCATCTCATTTCTTGGTGTTTAAACTAAAAAAATTAAATTGAATGAAAATTGATATTCAAAAGAGAGATATTTGTTACCTCAAATATAAAATTTAATAACAACATTTTCTATCTGTATTGCTCCATCGCTAATTCTTTTGTCTTTATGTTTTTGCCTCTGACTGTATATTTATTGCATTACATTACTCATTTCCTGCATGAAGCCTAGTATGTGTACTCATCCTACACGTCTTGTGTTGATTTTATTTATCTCTTTTACTCCATCTCAGCGTAAGATGTGAAGAACGAGTGAAGAAATTAGTCTACAAACCAATTTTTATATCGTTTATTATTAAATGTGATGACAATATCGCTTGCACACCGAGCAAGACGATCAGCAGTATTTGATTTGTAGCTACGGCCTGAGCTCAAACATCGCCAACGTCGATCTTTTCGCTGTTGATCAAATAAATACCAGTTGATTACTGGGTTGGATAGAATCAATTAGCCCACTCCTCACAAAATTTCAGGCCTTGTACCTATAATAGAAAATATTTTAAAATAAAGATAAGGCTCATTAAAAGCTTCTCTACGTTTCAGCGGTGAGATGCGATTAATCATCCTGTGGCAATAATATCTCTCCAATTAACTTTCGTCACTCCTCGATTTCGACTTGTGAGACTTGGCCGCTAATATCAATACAATGGAGCAGTTTTCGTCCTTTATTAGTGTGCGATATCACAAAAATATATCTGCATTGAACATGCAGGTGAGATGCTTTTTACTGTTTAGCCTTCCAGAAGTGATGTAATTAAACACGTGAATTTATGGCTAGTTGTAATCAAATAAATCGTCACAAAAACGATATCAGCTTATGCATGTTACAATCCTTTATTGTAATGATAGCTGCTGAATTACAGAGGAAAGTTCTGGTCCATCGCATAATATTTAAGCATGTATGCTAGACATATTCGCTGACATCATGGCAAGCGTCTGTTGAATTTGGCAGCAGAACACAAAGAAGGGCGATTAACATATAATTCTTATAAGCAGAATTGAACGTATTGATGACGTTGCTATCAATTCGGTTGACGCTTATTACAAAGTATGTAGTGAGAAAATGACGAGTTGCGTAACCTCGAACTAACCTCTCCAAGACAATCATCACTTTAAACAATGTATTGAACATTGTTACAATCCGTCAAGATCATCATCCGTCAAGATCATCCGTCAAGATCAATCCGTCAAGATCATCATAAGAAACTTTAGGCAATGACGAACTGAGCCCGTCTGAGATGAGAGGAGAAAGGGCCGTGTTCGTATATGCTTTTGTCAGACTATATAAAGATATGCATTCTCAAGATGTGAAAGGCAATGAGAATAGCAAGAGTTCAATGCGGAAAAAATTGGTGAATTTGCATCTTTACATCTGCGGAAATAAATTCATATTGTCTGATAGCACCGAAAGATGCTGCGCAAACGAACAAAGTTATTTGTGGCGTGGTTCGATACTAATTCAAATTCTGCAAGATCGACTTTGCCTTTCATACTTTCAGAGTTGATAACATACGTCCAAGTTAAGTACAAGGGCCAATGTAATTCCGTATCCCACTCCCTCAAAATTTCAGGCCCCTGTGCCTATACTAGGAAGGATTATTATTATTGTTGTTGTTCTGACTGTTGTTGCTGCTGTTGTTGTTGTTGTTTTGTTGTTGTTGTTGTTGTTAAGCAACAAGACGGGTAAGGGTGATTAGGTGATGGTCTAGGGCTTAGGGGCAGGAGACCCCAGACCTTCGAAAGAAAAAACTTTGGTCGTCTTGTTGTAGTCGAGGGCTCTTCGTTGACGCCCGACACCACTGGGATTCGGCCCTCGAAGTCGCTAGAAATGGAGATCTCTAGGTCCAAATACTTGACCGGCTGTTGTTGCTGCTGCTGCTGCTGCTGTTGATGGAGTTGATGATGATCATGATGATCATGATTTTTTGTGGTGATGGTGGCAAGCTGGCAAAACCGTTAACGTGCTGTACAAAACATTTCGCTGTACTTCTTTCGAACTCAGATGCCACCGAGGGTTAGCTTTAGCTTTCAGAATTACGAGATCAATAAAATACAGCACCAAACAAATAATAGAAGACGATGCAATTGATCTGCCCCACCTCAAATATCCTGCTTTATACAACGATCAGAAACGATTATTCATGGTTTTGCTGTTGTTTTGCAACAATAAAACAGACAAAGAATGTTCGATCTCAGCTCAGTAACCTTTCACAGACATTCGCACTTTCCACTTACATTTTGATGTAGTATCCTTGAAATTGTTTCTTAGGTACACAGTGGAAATTACCAATACCCTTTATAGGGGGCTTCTCCCCCCCCCCGTTGCTATTCCTCTTCCCGGGGGGTAGGCTGTGTGGTAAGTAGCTTGCTAAACAACCACATGGTTCCGGGTTCAGTTCCACTGCGTGGCATCTTGGGTTCTGCTATAGCCCCGGGCCGACCAATGCCTTGTGAGTGGATTTGGTAGACGGAAACTGAAACAAGCCTGTCGTATATATGTATATATATATATATGTGTGTGTGCGTGTTTGTGTGTCTGTTTGTCCCCCTAGCATTGCTTGACAACAGATGCTGGTGTGTTTACGTCCCCGTAACTTAGCGGTTCGGCAAAAGAGACCGATAGAATAAGTACTGGGCTTACAAAGAATAAGTCCCGGGGTCGATTTGCTCGACTAAAGGCGGTGCTCCAGCATGGCCGCAGTCAAATGACTGAAACAAGTAAAAGAGTAAAAGAGTAACAAACATCGTCCTTTTCTTTTAAAGTATGGATTCGGTTCCTTCTGAAGAAATTACAACGTTCCCCTGAAAGAAATATGGCCAACAGAGAAAGAAACAGATTAAATTAGAAATAAAAGCGGCGGTAAAATAAAAAAAAATAAAGTGCAGAAGTGACTATCGTGTCTTTTGATTAGTAACACCAAGGTGGCAGTCACGTCAGCGTCTGTCAGCGATCCGTTTAAAAATTGTGTTGTCCATTGCGAAAGTCATCATTCTAGAATGAGCGAAAAAATGTATTGACAATCAAACTAAAAAACTGCAGGATAATAATAATAATAATAATAATAATAATAATAATAATAATAATAATAATAATAATAATAATAATAATAATGATGATAATAATAATAATAATAATAATAATAATAATAATAATAATAATAATAATAATAATAATAATAAGAAGAAGAAGAAGAAGAAGAAGAAGAAGAAGAAGAAGAAGAAGAAGAAGAAGAAGAAGAAGATGATGATGATGATGATCATGATGATCATGATCATGGTGATGATCATCATGATGATCATGACGATCATGCTGATGATGATGATGGCGATGTTGAATTTGTTTCTGTTGTTGTTGATGATGAGAATGATGTTGAAGATGGAACTGACGATGAGAAGGAGGCTGACGAGATAAATGAAAAAAAAAGTAAGAGAAAAATAAGAAGCACAACAATTCACGCAAGAGTAACAAGAAAAAAAAAACTACAATGGAATTAAGAACATTGCCAATATAATCTGGAAATACATCAAGAAAAATGGGGTTACGAAGGAAAATGTGCTTCCTTCCGTGATGACTTGCACGTGTATGGCAATATGAAGCCACGCCAAAGAAGAATCTCTCTCTCTAAAAAAAAAAACCCCAAAGTACCTTGATGTCATTCGAGCATGATATCATGAAACGTTCATACAATGAGTTAAATTTCATCCAGGAAATGTAACTACAAACAGCAGCATAAACAGGAAGGACCGAAGATGCCGTATCGAAGCTCAGCATATTTTTGAAGAAAGCCTGCAACAGGCGAGAAGCAAAATAAGTAAGAAAGCAAAAGGGGATAATATGGGAAGCTAATTGTGCCATCTAGAATAGTGAGATGAGAACCAGGAGAGTGGGAATTAAGACTAGCGCGCCCTGATATTTCATTAGGAAATTATCATATATAAAAGTCAAGCTGTGTGTCTGTCTCCAACGATTTAGATTCCTAACTACTCCCACATTTTGCGGTGCAGTTTAACCAAAACCGGGTATCTTATAGTCGTGATTTATATCGAGCCCTTCTGGGTATTAGCGCGCGTCTACGATGAGTCTACAATTTAAAAAAAAATTTACCATTATTATTTTTCCATTTTAATACATTTTTTCATTATTATATAAGGGAAGTAACTCTCTAAAAATGTCTTCGATGAGTCAACGATTTTAAAAAAAATTACCATCATTTTTTTTCCCTTTTTAATGCATTTTTTGCTATGTTTTTGGCTATAACTCTAAAAATGCTTATATAGTTATTTCCCTTACAAACCCGAGCAACGCCGGGCGATACTGCTAGTTATCATATATAAGAAAGCTACTGCCGGGAGCCGTGTGTTGCTAAATGCAAAAAATAGTTCAGCAGAATTCGAGGACCTGGCTGCAAAGATGCTGATTTTGAAATCATCGTTCTGCAAGATTAGAGATGCTTATATGCAAACGCAAACAGCGATCATTTTGGATGTACAAGTGTTTCACATCATACAAAAAGGGTAACGGGATTTATAAGGGTACACGTCGACCTGGCACATTCATTGAACATTTAAGTCGCTTCCTTTGGAAGCAACTCCATGTTATTGGCCCGAATTCAACCTCTGGACCGAATACGATCTTGGCATACGATCAGAAATATCAAAGTCCTTGTGTAGGTGGACGTATGAATTATTCGAAACAAACTTTACAGGCTTAAAACTGAAAACTACTGAGCCAATGTTTTGAATGCACGCAGATGAACAAAGCCCACGTTTTCTAGTTGTACATTAAGGACTTGTGAGCTCGTGTTAAACACCTGCGTTTAACTATCGGTCGAGATCGTAGCAGAAACTACCGAGCCACTTCTTGTGGCAAGGGAAGGCGACTTGTCTTCCTGTACTTGGAAGCTATGACAAAAACGTGAGAAGTAATTGCCTGAATAGTCTTAATAATATCCTTAATTAACATTTCAACAAATTAAGATGCCTTCTGTGGGTAATGATATGTTTTAAAGAGTTACCAGACTAGCGTGTCTGACATATTTACACTAACATTTTTTAAAAACAGCAGTAAAGAAACTAGGTGCGACTGTGTTTGATAACAAAGCGGAGACATTGGCCACTATTAGAGATTTCCTTTTCTAGTTTTTGAAATTTCTAAACTTTATATTTCATTTTTAAATTGTGTAAAACACAATTGCTGCGTTTGCTTTGAATTGGACTGTACCCCAAAACTAGGGAGTTGCAACCAATAAAATTATCATAATCATCATTATCATTATTATTATTATCATTATTGTGATTATTATTATTATATTATATTATTATTATTATTATCATTAGCATCATCATCATCATCATCATCATCATCATCATATCATCATTATTATTATTATCATCATCATCATCATCATTAGTAGTAGTAGTAGTAGTAGTAGTAGTAGTAGTAGTATTGAGTGAGAGAGCAGTGCATGCCATAAAAATGACACTGGGGTAAAATATACGAAGCACAGTATACCCATCATTACTACCCAACTGATAGGGGTACACCAGACACATGCATCACAACCATATGTGTGCGACATGGTGATCTCATATCAAGATAAACAGCGCATGACCTAGCAGGTGGGGCCCAGTTAGAATTTTCTTCTAGTCGAGTAGCCCATCCCGCTCAAAAGGTCCCTGAATAAGGATTGTTTAAGGATATTGAACGAAACACCCCTGTTTCCAAAGAATTCCTCTCAACACATGGCTTTGATGCTCCCCCACTACTTCTGCTCGTGATCCGAGATGCACATATCGTCAGCAACTAACGGAGATGCTCAACTGGTTAAGGTCAAACAACTAACTAGCAAATCTGTGGTATTGAGCAGAATATTTGCTGTAGCCCATCTTTTATTATTATTATTATTATTATTATTATTATTATTATTATTATTATTATTATTATATTATTATCATCATCATTATCATTATTATTATTATGATTGTTATTATTATTATTATTATTATTATTATTATTATTATTATTATTATTATTATTATCATTGTTATGGGTGGTGAGCTGGCTGAATTGTTAGCACGCTGGACGAAATGTTTAGCGACATTTCGTCCGTCTTCACCTTCTGAGTACAAAATCCACCGAGGCTGGCTTTACCTTTCATTCTTTCCGGGTCGATAAATTAAGTACCAGTGGAACAGTGGGGTCGATGCAATAGACTACCCACCTCCCCCAAAACATTTCAGGCCTTTTGCCTATAGTAGAAGGGTTTATTATTCTTGTTTTTATAAGGGTAGCGAGATAACAGAATTTATGCGTTGTATTATTTCTTGCAGTTCTTTATGCTCTGAAATTTCTTGCCATTGGAAACAGTTTTATCTTGTATATAATTTTTTTTAAATTCTAGTCTCTTACAGGAGTCAGGGTATCGAGTAGCCCCTCCTCTCAAACTGTCGGTCTTGTGCTTAAAAGCGAAACGATTTTTTAATGGGGTCTTTATGATTCCAGGCCTTCCATTTCATGTATTTCCCCACTAAGCACATAAAATATTGATTATATCTTGGAATCGATGCAATTGATGGTACCAATATTTTAGATAAAACACATTCCACATCAATAAATCTCCGAACGAGATGTAAACAGTAACCGCTCGTCAACGTAAAGTGTACTAGCCATCTGAATGTGGCTAGCCACTGGGGGTGGGTGTTACTGAAGCTTTTAGCCCCAGGAGATCATCGTCTCCAGCTGGCTTTAGACACACTTTCTGTGCTCTTCTGATATTCGCAAATATTCGCAATTACGTTGTCGAGCGGTTACTGTTTACATCTCGTTCAGAGATTTATTAATGCTTTCAGACAGTTTTTCGAAATCAGTGACAGTGGTTGCTGAGAAAAACATTAAATAAATATTCGCAAACAGCTCTCTCCAATCGAAAACCGGTGGTTACCGTACGTTGACGAGAGGCAAAAACCTCGAAACTATAGTCCGTGCGTATCACTTAGGTTTTCGAGAGGGGATGACCTCCCTTTGCGAATATCAGAAGAGCACGGAAATTGTGTCTAAAGCCAGATGGAGACGATGATCTCCTGGGGCTAAAAGCTTCAGTAACACCCACCCCCAGTGGCTAGCCACATTGAGATGGCTAGTACACTTTACGACATTCCACATCAAACCCTCGTAAAAATGCAAGTCACTTGTACCCTAGTTAGAACGCGGTGCACACAGTTAAGAGGCGAAAACCAACAATATTAATATTGATATAATTTAGTATATCACAAACCAAGTTCAAAATATGATGCTTTCAAACTTATTTCTGATGCAGATTGTGCAGAAAAAATGGGAAAATTTCTCTGAAGGGATCAAATAACTTGCTACATTTCCGTTTTCTTTCAAAATATGGGCGTTCTGCTGCCTCACAAAAAAAAATTTATCATTGTTACTTAAAAAGAATTTGAATATTTTATGATATTATTTCGATCCTGTTTATTTATTTCTGAAAATATTCCTTATCCTTATTTGTTGACCTTTGTGCAGCATTGGGATTCAATATTTTTCTATTGTACTTGTCTATTTATTCATTGTCATTCAGAACAGCGCCATCTGCCGAAATGTATATTTCCATATTCCTTGTTACTCAAATTAAAATTCAAGTATTGTCATATTCGCGACTGATCCGATTTATAAAGACAAAAGAAGGAAAGAAACGTTCAAACTCTATGGTTTGAGACGTTGGTGTCACTTCGGATTTGAACCTCTTTAATTCTCATTCTTTATTCATTGCCATTATCTGTCTTTTATTATTGCAACGTTTCCCTTCGTAAATTTATTGATTTACGACAAAAATTTGGAATGCCTTCAATTGAGTAGCGCGTGTAGGGGTCAAAGTTTGAGGAGAAATGTTCCCTAAACATAAACATGCATCTCAGATTTATTTTCACAAACATAGTTCGGTTTTATACATTTTTTATAAAGATACGCCTGATAGACATTTCGAAGTAGATGTAAAAACAACAGACAACTTTCGCTAGATGACAAGCATTTAAGAAACAGGATCACATAACCGTACACATATATGAACGCATACATATATAATACATTACACACATGCGCACGTACGCACACACACTCACACATACGCGCGTACGCACTCACAGACACATGCAAATAAACACAAACACACATACACACGCATTCACACACGCTCAAACGCTCACACACAAACAAACAAATACACACACACACACACACACAAACACACACACACATATATATATATAGAGAGAGACAGACAGACAGACAGACAGACAGAGAGAAAGACACACAGACAGGCAAAGAAGTGCGCATAAATTAATAGGCTATTCGGCTCATGATCGTAAAGTCGATTCTCGTTGGTGCGTTGTTTCCTCCGGCACGAGATTTTAGTTCACGTTGCCCCACTCCACTCAAGCGAGTGGTACCTGTAATACAGAGGGGGCAGCCTTTTCCCATTCTGTGTCTCTTTGATTCTCCCTGAAAACTGTGTGTATGTGTGTTTGTGTGTCTCTGTTTGTCTCCCCAACATCGCTTGACAACCGATGCTAGTGTGTTTACGTCCTCGTAATTTAGCGGTTCAGCAAAAGAGAGAGGATAGTATAAGTACTAGGCTTATAAAAAAATAAGTTCCTGGGGTCGATTTGCTCAACTAAAAGGCGGTGCTTCAGCATGGCCTCAGTCAAATGACTGAAACAAGTAAAACAGTAAACGAATATATATATGTACATATATATATCAGAAATTCAGGGATGTATATCTACGGAGGAAAAATTGTAGGAGAATTTGTTGTTGAAAATGCACCTGAATTTGAAGATCTTAGAAACGTTATCACAGCGGGTGAAAGGCTTAGCGGTATTTCGTCTGCCGCTACGTTTTCAGTTCAAATTCCGCCGAGGTCGACTTTGCATTTCATCCGTTCGGGGTCGATTAAATAACTACCAGTTACGCACTGGGGTCGATATAGTGGACTTAATCCGTTTGTCTGTCCTTGTTTGTCCTCTCTGTGTTTAGCTCCTTGTGGGTAGTAAAGAAATAGGTATTTCGTCTGCCGTTACGTTCTGAGGTCAAATTCCGCCGAGGTCATCTTTGCCTTTCATCCTTTCTGCGTCGATTAAATTAGTACCAGTTACGCACTTGGGTCGATGCAATCGACTTAATCCGTTCGTCTGTCCTTGTTTGTCCTCTCTGTGTTTAGCCCCTTGTGGGTAGTAAAGAAATATGAATAAATTTATTGACATATTTACCAAACTAGTTTTAACATTTTTGGTTTATCAATGGTAAAAACGTATGGGATTTCAAATGTTTCAAAATTGCGAAGTAGGGAACATGTTTAAATGATTAAATATTCACAAAATTCAATATCCCAAATGATCGGTGGAGAATATAAAAAATTTGGATCACCAAAAGTTCTGTTATACTGAGTTAAGAAAGAGAGAAAAAAAGGAAAGGAGTGTTGTTACAGTCTCTGTCACCTTGGGTTCCATTTTGTCCGTCTTATGCAGCTTTTTTTTTTGTTTGCTTTTGCTTGTGACGGAGTGGTGTTGAATCAGTGTATTTATAAGTTTTTCCGTGAACGAATCTAATTTTTGATTGGTTATAATTCTGATGACGTCTCATTCTTTCTGGTGGTCAAGTTTGACGTTCAGCTTGGTTGACTTCCCTGTAAGGAGTGGTCAGCAACCGTTGCAAGTGGTTGATTCTCTTAAAGGGTTAGTTTGTTTTATTTGCTGACAGTCTGGTCCTGATCAGAGGCAAAATTTCAATGGTCTGGAGGTAAATAAAATGAAAATTAGCTAAACAAAATGTATTTGAACATGAAATAGAAATAGAACTATATAAAGTAACATACAAAATAGATGTTTGTATCTATTCAACTGATCTATGCTTGCAGCGACGGTAGAACAATGCTTTGGTGTTCATTAGGATTAAATCCAAACGCAAGCAGAAGACAATCTAAAAAATCAAGAATTTCCAAAGATTTTAATTCTGCTAAAGAATTAAGAGTCTCAAAGTCTGGAACAAGAGGATTGCTGGAGATATTTTGTATTTACTTCAATAGGCTTCATAATCTATAAATTTATGTATGAGCAAATATATGTGTGTGTGTGTTGCGTGTGTGTGTGTGTGTGTGCGTTTGTGTGTGAATGAGTAAATGCGTGTCAATATATTAAGAACAAACAATTAAAAATAGGTAAATAAAAAAAAAACGAACGTGAGGACGAGGTGAGTTAATATACTAATTTGACGCTAGTTGAAAGGAGATAGTTGTAAACGTTTCTAGCATAGCTCTTTGTAGGAAAGGGAAAAGTCTAAAGAGAAAGGAAAAAAATAAGAAAAATTAAACAACGATACACGTACACATACGTACATACATGTATCTATACATGAATATATATATATATATATATATATATATATATATATATATATAATATATATATATATATATATATATATATAAATGGTGATGGCAAGACAACAAAAGAATGCAAGAGACCTCGATATTATGTAAACAGAGGAATTTATCTGTAAATATAATATGTGACAATTATTCGGTTGCCATAATACAACTCCGAGTTTGTCTCGATAACTGACGAGATGCCGGGGCAGGTTTCCGCCCCGCCATCCGAAACTCGGAGTATTATTATGGCAACCGAATAACTGCCACTTATTATAGTATACTATATTATATTATATTATATATATATATATATCTTTACCAACCATATGGTTTTCAGTCCCACTGCGTGGCACCTTGGGCAAGTGTTTTCTACTGTAGCCTCGGTCCGACCAAAGACTTGTGAGTGGATTTGGTAGACGGAAACTGAAAGAAGCCCGTCGTATATATGTATAGTTATATATATATATATATATATATGTATGTGTGCGTGTTTGTGTGTCTGTGTTTGTCCCCCTAGCATTGCTTGACAACCGATGCTGGTGTGCTTATGTCCCCGTCACTTAGCGGTTCGGCAAAAGAGTCTGATGGAATAAGTACTGGGCTTACAAAGAATAAGTCCCGGGATCGATTTGCTCGACTAAAGGCGGTGCTCCAGCATGGCCGCAGTCAAATGACTGAAACAAGTAAAAAAGATATATATATGTGCCTGTCCTTCTAATTGTTATTACACTTGTCCGCCTTTATATTGTCTATCTGTCCGAATATTCTATTATTCTCTATTGCGTTTCTGATCCATTTTTACATTTATGTATACATATAGCGGCGTACGTACACACTTGTACTCACCTTATAGTAGGTATGTATCTAAATTTTGTACGATTCTTACTCTATATTTTAGTCGTCCTCTAACTTTCTTCCTTCTTTCTTTTTCTTGTTCCCCCTCTCTCTCTCTCACATTTCTTGTCCCTCTCTTTAACTCACATTATTTCCCACTCATTTATCTCCCCTGTACGTTTCTCTTTGTCTCTGATTTTTTCCTAATCCTTCAATCCCGCTGGCCCCTACTCATCTCTCCTCCTTCTACGTGACTGGTGTCCGGCCAGCCATGATCTTTCTTTCTTGGCCTGGCTGCCGACCACTAACACCTCTTATGTCCATCTCCTATAGTCCTGCATTTAGGCTTTCACTTCATACATGCCAACTCAATTGGATACATTCTCAGCTGAAAGTCAGCTGTTGTTCTTTGTATTCGTAATTATGTAATAACAGTTCGAAACGGTCGTGACTTCTGGTATTTGACTGAGGAAAGAAAGCACGAATGACCCGTCTTTTTTTGCCTGTCCTTCTAATTGTTGTTACTCTTATCCGCACTTGTACCGTCTCTCTGTCCAAATGTTTTATTGTCCGCTATTGC